>NC_039271.1:5955235-5982735 GCF_003368295.1 Carassius auratus | reverse complement strand
TTCTCTCAGTATTCTGTCAGTGTTCTCTCAGTATTCTGTCAGTGTTCTCTCAGTATTCTCTAAGTGTTCTGTCAGTGTTCTCTCAGTATTCTCTCAGTGTTCTCTCAGTAATCTGTCAGTGTTCTGTCAGTGTTCTCTCAGTATTCTCTCAGTGTTCTCTCAGTATTCTGTCAGTGTTCTCTCAGTGTTCTGTCAGTGTTCTGTTAGTGTTCTCTCAGTATTCTCTCAGTGTTCTCTCAGTATTTTCTCAGTATTCTGTCAGTGTTCTCTCAGTGTTCTCTCAGTGTTCTGTCAGTGTTCTCTCAGTGTTCTCTCAGTATTCTGTCAGTGTTCTCTCAGTGTTCTGTCAGTGTTCTCTCAGTGTTCTCTCAGTGTTCTGTTAGTGTTCTCTCAGTGTTCTGTCAGTGTTCTCTCAGTGTTCTCTCAGTATTCTGTCAGTGTTCTCTCAGTGTTCTGTCAGTGTTCTCTCAGTGTTCTCTCAGTGTTCTGTTAGTGTTCTCTCAGTGTTCTGTCAGTGTTCTCTCAGTGTTCTCTAAGTGTTCTGTCAGTGTTCTCTCAGTATTCTCTCAGTGTTCTCTCAGTAATCTGTCAGTGTTCTCTCAGTGTTCTCTCAGTATTCTCTCAGTGTTCTCTCAGTGTTCTGTCAGTGTTCTCTCAGTGTTCTCTCAGTGTTCTGTTAGTGTTCTCTCAGTGTTCTGTCAGTGTTCTCTCAGTGTTCTCTCAGTGTTCTGTTAGTGTTCTCTCAGTGTTCTCTCAGTATTCTGTCAGTGTTTTCTCAGTGTTCTCTCAGTATTCTGTCAGTGTTTTCTCAGTGTTCTCTCAGTGTTCTCTCAGTGTTCTCTCAGTGTTCTGTCAGTATTCTGTCAGTGTTCTCTCAGTATTTTCTCAGTATGTGTGAACATGAGTAAGAGTAGTGCTCTAAAACACTGTAGATAATCCAGACCTGTCTGCTGTGTGATGTGACGAGTTCCCTGTGCTGTTTTTCAGGGTGAAGTACTTCAGAGGACGGAAGCTGAACGGAGAGTATGAGATCCGCGTTGAGCAGGTGAGTGTGTGTGTGTGTGTGTGAGTGTGTGTGTATGTGTGAGAGAGAGAGAGTGTGTGTGTGTGTGTGTGTAAGTAATATTATGACTTTATTTGTTGGGAATCCCAAAAAAAAATGCAAAATTCTAAAAATACAAAATAAGAAAAGAAAATAAGAAATTGTTGAATAAATAGTTGTATCTGTGCTGATAACATGTTGTTTAGGATCCAGTTTACAGTCTGCTGTGTGTGTCTTCACACTAATGACACATTATCCTCAGCTCCAAAAATACCTGCCAGATTCCAGAGATCACGACGCCAGAGCTGTGTGTGTGTGTGTGTGTGTGTCTGTGTGTGTAAGTGTGTGTGTGTGTGTGTCTGTGTGTGTGTGTGTGTGTGTGTGTAAGTGTGTGTGTTTGTGTGTGTGTGTGTGTGTGTGTAAGTGTGTGTGTTTGTGTGTGTGTGTGTCTGTGTGTGTGTGTGTGTGTGTGTGTGTCTGTGTGTGTGTGTGTGTGTGTGTGTGTGTAAGTGTGTGTGTGTGTGTGTTTGTGTGTGTGTGTGCAGTTGTGTTGATGAATATTTTTGTGGAAACTGACACATTCACAGATGAATAGAAAGTATAGAAGAACAGCATTTATTGGAAACAGAAATCTACTGTAACATTATAAATGTCTTTACTGTTACGTTTGATCAGTGTAATGGGTCCTTGATGAATAAAAGTATCCGATAACGTTTGAACAGTAGTGCATCTTCACATCATCATGTTCAAACGTTGCTTTAAATTTAATTGACTGACCACAGCTTTTGTTTTTAATTGCCTGAAAATCCTTATTTAATATAAATGAATATATCATGAAGAGTAATTAGAACATTTTAACAGAAAATGCAGTTTTTCACACGTGTGTTTGCTCGAACATCTGCATGAGGATGAGGATGAGCAATGCTTGTCGTTTTTCCTTTTCCTTGGAAATGAGGAGTGTTGTCTTGGCAGCTGTTCCTTTCTTCAGTTAAATGCACTGAATTGCTAGTTAAGTGCTCTGTCTGTGGTGTGTGTTTCAGGCCGAGTTCTCGGAGATCAATCTGGTGTCGGATGTGAACTCCGGCTGTACGGTGGACATGCAGGTGAACCGCGGAGGAACTAAAGTAGTCAGGTGTGTCACCAAGATACTTTTCACACGCTTAATTAGTATTTATTTAAGTTTTATCTTTCAGTTTTAGTTAAAGTCTTAGTGTTTTTAAAAAGTTGTTTTTTAAATAATGTATTAATATTTTGAATTATTTTTATTTTTTGTTTCAGGTATTTTTCATTTTAGTTTACATTAGATTTTTGTATGTGTCTGTATAGGTTTTATTAATAATCTGAAGAATTAAAATTTGTATAAATTCAGGACTTTATTTTAGTTAAAGTTTGATTAGTTAATGTTTTTAATTACGATTTTAAAAAATATATCCATATAGTTTTTATTAATATTTTGAATAATTTTTCTTTTTATAGTTAACCTTTTAGATTTCTGTTCATTTTTATAATTTATTATTTATTTTTATAATTTCAGATTGCTTTTTTTATTTACTATTTTAGCTTTTATATAAATATGCATATAGTTTTTATAAATATGTAGAATTTTTATATTTATTATAATTTCAGCTTTTATTTTAGGTAACATCTTAGTGTTTTTCTTTTTTGTTTTTAAATATCTATTTATATTTAGAGTTTTGTTTTTATTATTTTATTTGTAGATTTAGTTTTTTTCCCCCAAAAATGTCTATGTTGTTTTTTACATATTTGGAATTATTAAAAAAAATATATTTATTTATTTTATTTTTAGTTGTTATTTATTTATTTGTAAATTTTGTGCATTTTTTCAATGTTTTTTTATGACTATATAGTGTTTTATTATCATATTAAGTTAAACTAAATGAAAATGAGAAATGTTGACTTGGCAAATGGCTGAAATAAAAAGATTATATATATATTTATAGTTTATTCTGAGTAATGTTTTTTTAGTGGTTTTAATTGTAGTTTTTAGGTGTTTAGCTCGAGTCTGATCAGAGTTGTGAGGTGTTTTCAGTGTTAACACGATCCATCAGTTGCTGTGTTTTGGTTGTTTTTAGTGCATTTATGAAGTCAGTGTGTAGAAAATCACATTAACTCTCCTCATCATCCTCTAACTAACCTCAAACTAACCCAGTCCTGTCCTCCTGTCTGAAGCAGCAGCTGTTTTCTGTGTGTGGCGTGTGATTCGAGCCGCTGTATTAATAAAGCTCATCTTAATGAAAACACTGGCTGTAATGGAGCCTGCAGTATGTACTTCCTGTCTGGGCCTCTCACACTCGCACCACTCTCGGCTTCACATGACCATCATCTGCCAAACACACGGAGATTATTTACACCTGCCTCACTTAAGCAGACATCTTATACTAGTTTAATAAAAGCCACTATTAATAGTGTGTGTGTGTGAACCGGCCCTTTAAGAAAAACACTCACACACACTAACAGTCTCTTATGCCCATTTATCAGATCAAAAATACAGCAAAAAATGTGAAATATTATTATAATGTAAGAAAACCGCTTTCTGTGTGAATCAGTGTTAAAGTGTAATTTATTTCTGTGATGCTCCGCTGTATTTTCAGCATCATTCCTCCAGTCTTCGGTGTCACATGATCTTCAGAAATCATTCTGATATCTCTGTGTTGGTCTGTTGCAGATCGTTCAGGCCAGACTTCGTGTTGATCCGTCAGCACGCCTACAGCATGACCCCGGGAGAGGACTTCAGGAACCTGGTGATCGGCTTGAACTACGGCTCCGTTCCCAGCGTTAACTCGCTCTTCTCCATCTACAACTTCTGCAGCAAACCCTGGGTGGTGCGTCTGAACCCTCACTAGTGCACACACACCAGTCCGAACCCTCACTAGTGCACACGCATCAGTCCGAACCCTCACTAGTGCACACACACCGGTCCGAACCCTCACTAGTGCACACACACCGGTCCGAACTCTCACTAGTGCACACACACCAGTCCGAACCCTCACTAGTGCACACGCATCAGTCCGAACCCTCACTAGTGCACACACACCAGTCCGAACCCTCACTAGTGCACACACACCAGTCCGAACCCTCACTAGTGCACACGCATCAGTCCGAACCCTCACTAGTGCACACACACCGGTCCGAACCCTCACTAGTGCACACACACCAGTCCGAACCCTCACTAGTGCACACGCATCAGTCCGAACCCTCACTAGTGCACACACACCGGTCCGAACCCTCACTAGTGCACACACACCGGTCCGAACCCTCACTAGTGCACACGCATCAGTCCGAACCCTCACTAGTGCACACACACCGGTCCGAAACCTCACTAGTGCACACACACCGGTCCGAACTCTCACTAGTGCACACACACACACCGGTCCGAACCCTCACTAGTGCACACACACCAGTCCGAACCCTCACTAGTGCACACACACCAGTCCGAACCCTCACTAGTGCACACACACCAGTCTGAACCCTCACTAGTGCACACACACCAGTCTGAACCCTCACCAGTGCACACACACCGGTCCGAACCCTCACCAGTGCACACGCACCAGTCCGAACCCTCACTAGTGCACACACACACCGGTCCGAACCCTCACCAGTGCACACACACCGGTCCGAACCCTCACTAGTGCACACGCACCGGTCCGAACCCTCACTAGTGCACACGCACCGGTCCGAACCCTCACTAGTGCACACGCACCGGTCCGAACCCTCACTAGTGCACACGCACCGGTCCGAACTCTCACTAGTGCACACGCACCGGTCCGAACTCTCACTAGTGCACACGCACCGGTCCGAACTCTCACTAGTGCACACACACCGGTCCGAACCCTCACTAGTGAACACACACACCGGTCCGAACCCTCACTATTGAACACACACACACCGGTCCGAACCCTCACTAGTGTACACACACCAGTCTGAACCCTCACTAGTGCACACACACCAGTCCTAAAATAATGAATAAAAGCAAATGAATAAAACCTGCTTAAACTGAAACCATGTTACAATATTCCTGGGCTCCATGTCAAGTACTTTTTGAGTTTTTTTGAGGATGATGACGAGGAACGCTGTGTTCTCTGTAATAATGAATCCTTCATGTGTTTGTGTCCTGGTTCCTCAGTTCTCTCACATGATCAAGCTCTACCAGACTCTGGGTCCAGACAAGTTCCCGCTCAACGAGCAAACCTTCTTCCCCAACCACACACAGATGGTGAGTCTGTTACCTGTTCCTCACCAGCTCACCCCAAAATAACATCTGCTCCCCTTCAGATCATCCCAGATGTGGACGAGTTTGGAGCATCAAGTGTCTCATCAGTGTCTCATCAACGGATGCTCTGCAGTGAATGGGTGCCGTCAGAACGAGAGTCTGATAAAGGCTGTGATGTTTTTAACAGACTCTCATTCTGACGGCACCCATTCACTGCAGAGCATCCGTTGATGAGACACTGATGTAATGACACATTTCTACAAACCTGATGCAGAAACAAACTCATCTTGACACATTACACATTTTCAGACAATGTAGATTTTTTTTCCCAGAATAATGATGACAAGAGAGTCACAGAGCCATTTTCACAACGTTTATTATAAAAATATAAAACAGAGAAATTAAAAATCGAATAGATTGGAAATGGTCATCAGTCTCTCTCTCTCTCTCTTTCTCTCACACACACACACACACACACACGAGCGTTCAGTGAGAGTCAGATGTTTGTGTTACAGACAGAATATTAACATGATCTAAAAACATGCGTCCGAGGCTGAGACTAAAGCAGCAGCGACGCAGGAATGAAGCGCCCTATTCATATCTGATTCATATCTGATTCATATTTGATTCATATCGGACTCATATCGGTTTCATATCGAATTCATATCAGATTCATATCGGATTCATATTTGATTCTTATCGGTTTTATATCGGACTCATATCGGATTCATATCTGACTCATATTTGATTAATATCAGATTCATATCGGATTCATATTTGATTCATATCGGTTTCATATCGGACTCATATCGGATTAATATCTGATTCATATCCGACTCATATTTGATTCATATCAGATTCATATCGGACTCATATCGGATTCATATCCGACTCATATTTGATTAATATCAGATTCATATCGGATTCATATTTGATTCATATCGGTTTCATATCGGACTCATATCGGATTCATATCCGACTCATATTTGATTAATATCAGATTCATATCGGATTCATATTTGATTCATATCGGTTTCATATCGGACTCATATCGGATTCATATCCGACTCATATTTGATTCATATCAGATTCATATCGGATTCATATCTGATTCATATCCGACTCATATTTGATTCATATCAGATTCATATCGGACTCATATCAGACTCATATCGGTTTCATATCGGATTCATATCCGACTCATATTTGATTCATATCAGATTCATATCGGACTCATATCGGATTCATATCTGACTCATATTTGATTAATATCGGATTCATATCTGATTCATATCCGACTCATATTTGATTCATATCAGATTCATATCGGACTCGTATTTGATTAATATCGGACTCATATCGGATTCATATCTGATTCATATCCGACTCATATTTGATTCATATCGGACTCATATCGGATTCATATCTGACTCATATTGGTTCATATCAGACTCATTTTGGACTCATATCGGATTTATATAGGACTCATATTTGATTCATATCAGATTCATATCGGACTCATATCGGATTCATATCAGATTCATATCGGACTCATATCGGATTCATATCTGACTCATATTTGATTAATATCAGATTCATATCGGATTCATATTGGTTCATATCGGACTCATATCGGATTTATATCGGACTCATATCGGATTCATATCTGAATCATATCGGATTCATATTGGTTCATATCAGACTCATTTTGGACTCATATCAGATTCATATCGGATTCATATTGGTTCATATCGGACTCATATCGGATTTATATCGGACTCATATCGGATTCATATCTGAATCATATCGGATTCATATTGGTTCATATCAGACTCATTTTGGACTCATATCGGATTCATATCTGACTCATATTTGATTAATATCAGATTCATATCGGATTCATATTGGTTCATATCGGACTCATATCGGATTTATATCGGACTCATATCGGATTCATATCTGTCAAACATCGACTCTCCCGTCAGAAAATGCCTTTCAGACGCACGTGGTCATCGGTCTAGATGCAGAAAAGATGTGATCGATCTACCGTTTATAATCTCTGCTTTACAGTAATACAAAAATACTAATCACGATCCTGATACTTTATATCATAAACAGCAAGAATGAAGGAATCATTTCTCTGTGTTTCTGGACTCATAAATAGATACTGGAGCGTGTAACTCTGCCACACGCACATAAACAACAGCAAGCATCCGTATCATGTTTATAAAGCAGCACATCATCATCACTATAAAAGAGCTCATGTTTAATCTGTTAATGCTGAAGGCTCGCAGTACCAGCGCTTCACGGGTCTGTGGTGTTGATGAGGAGCTTGTCGCGAGCGCTCGTTCCTCTGTACCAGCTGCAGTAGCCCTCTTTCTGCTGGACGCAGGCGTAGTGACGCCACTGATGACCCGGGTAACTGAAGTGTGGAGACAGCATGTCTGTCCACAGACACTCGTTCTTAGACGTGATGAAGCAGGGCACGGAGTAGCACGGCTTGATCTGCAAACACAGGACAGAGGAGCGTCTAGATCAGCTCCTGAGGTGCACTCGAGCGCTTTTTATTTGGAAAGCGTGTATTGGTGATTTTTCATTGCTAAATGAACATCTTCATGTTAAAGCAGTTTTATTTTTGCCATGTCCTGTTTTTTTTGGGGGGGGGTTTTAATGGTCAAATAAAAAAATTTGTAATCGCAAGTTTAAATCTTGAAACTTGTACAATTTAATAAATTTATTAAAAGTTTTTTTTAAATATATATATACTGCCCTATGTCCATTGTATTTTTTCCCCAAATTAAAATTGTTAAATTTTTTTTGTATTCCATTTTTTTTGGCTTAATTTTAATGGTTAAATAAATAAAAAAAATTCTAAATTTGTCTTTAATAGTTAAATTAAAATTTGAGTAATTGAAACGCATGTCTAATTTATTTAAATCTTGAAACTTGCACAATTTAACAATTTATTAAGTTTATCAAAAATATTAATTTATAGGGCCCTTTTTTTCCCAAAATAATTGTTTTTTTTTTCATATAATGAACATTTTTTTTGTTTACATTTCTCGACTTCGTTTTATAGGTTTAAATAAATAATCCTCATTAAATAATTTTTTTTCTCATTTGAATTTTTCACATTTTGGTTTTAAAGGGTAAATAGAATTTTAGTAATTTAAGCGCACGTCTAATTTATTTAAATCATGAAATTTGCACAATTTAACACCAATTTATTAAAAGTTGATCACAAATATATATTTTTAGAACAAAAACCATGTCTAATTAATTGCAGTTATGAAACGTACACAGTTTAAAAACATTTTTTTAAACATTTGAGTGTTTTATGCATTTAATTATAATTTTTCTTTCCATTAAAATGTTTTGCTTGGTTTCTTTTTTTGTTTTCTTCTTAATGGTTAACATATTAATCTAAAATCATTTATTATTAATCAAACTGATGATACTAATGCAATTTAACAACAACATATTTTTTTATAAAATACCCCCCCCCACCCATTTGAATTAATAATCAAAAAAGCAGATCTAATTATTCCGCTCATAAACCTGGTGTTTTTTCTCATCAGTTGTGTGTGTGTTAATGAGCCAGTGATAAGGAGTCTAACGAGTGCGAGCCCGTTACCCATGATCCCTCAGCACATGGGCGCTCAGATCTGAGTCCAGACCGGCTGCCAAACATCTGGTTTCTCTCTTCAGACGAGGCGTGTATGTGCCGCCGGGGATTATGGGACGTCAGGCGATGAGAATAGCACTCACCCTGCAGTCACAGCCCAGCTGATAGCGGTGGTTCATGCCCTTCTTCTGCGCCAGAGACAGACGCTCCCATCGCTCGTTAAAGTTACACAGCCCCGTGTACAGCTTCCCGTCGTGGACCCGGCCTGCACACACACACACACACACACACACATGTGAGGTCAGGCGGCTCTATATTTAACTGTGTGTGGATTATGAGCTCCAGCAGAACAGGTGTGTGTCACACGCTTCACATGATGACAGATAAACATCAACATCTCGTCACGCTTCGCTGTGTTTCTGGAGACACTGTCATAATGAGCCACGGAAAGACACTCTGACTCCAAAGATAATATAATGGAATCAAACAAATATTCATTATAACAAATATAGAGAGGGAGAGAAAATATTTTAATTTGAGTTTTATTAATTTTTTTAATATTTTGTATTATGTTTTTATGATATTAAAATATTAACTATTTCATGAACTGTATTAGAATTAAAGAAAATATAATATATTTTATATAAAGTAATATTTTAATAAATATATTAATTATCTATATCTATAAATTTATATTATATGGAATAATTATATATTATTTTATATAATATAATTTATCATTTTTATTATGTAAATGTATATAATAAAATATTCAATTTAATATTTTTATATATACAATATTTATAATAATATATATTTTATACATTTTAATATATCATACATTAAAAAAAGCATCATAAATATTTTATATAAAGTATATTTAAATATTTAAATAAAGATATTATCTATATCTATACATTTATAATGTATAAAATAATTATATATATTATAATTTGTATTATGTAAATGTATATAATAATATATATTTTATACAATTTAATATATTTTATATATACAATATTTATATTTATATTTATATTTTTTATTTTAATATATCATAAAATAAAAAAGCATATATAGTTTGTTACTGTATGTGACTTTGTAAATTGCCCCTAGGGGAAAAATAAAATGGAAGTGAATTTAATAGATATATTTTTACGTGAGTGTGTGTGAGTGAGTGAGTGTGTGAGTGTGTGTGTGTGTGTGTGTATGAGTGAGTGATTGAGTGTGTGTGTGTGTGTGTGTGTGTTAGTGTGTGTGTGTGTATGTGTATGAGTGAGTGATTGAGTGTGTGTGTGTGTGTGTGTGTGTGTGTGAGAGTGTGTGTATGTGTGTGTGTGTGTGTGTGTGTGTTTAGTCTCTCACCTGTGATCAGATACTGGTATTTGTTGATGTCAAACTTGACTCCACACATGCTCTCGAAGTTGTGTGTGTAGACGTACTGCACGTGCTGCATCTTCTCGAAGCCCTTGTACATCTGCAGACACACACACACACACACTGAGATCTGTGTCTGTGTGTGTTAACGTGATCTGGTGTGTGTGTGTGTGTGTGTGTGTGACGATGCTCTCACCTTCATCTGTTTGACCGTGTAGCGCAGAGTGCCGAACCGATCATCATTCAGCAGCTTCTTCCCCACGATTTTAGCTCTGATCACTGCAAACACACACACGCACACACACGCTGGGTCATAAAGAGCACACACACACAGCAGCAAGGCATCATGGGAGCATCAAAACTAGGGCTGCACAGAGAACACAGTCGTAGAGCGCATCGAGACGAGAGGAGCGCATTATTAAACCGTATCAGCATCTGTGTGTGAGAACACACTGGCAATATAAAAGATCGAATATCAGGTTTAAATATTATATTTTCCATATATTTTAAATGTATTTTCTGAATTTAAATATAAAACTTTATTTAATAAACTCATATATATATGTATATATATATATATATATATTTTTTTTTTTTTTTTGTATAAAATATTAAATATCTTGTAATACGTGGTCTTATTTTTCATTTAAAAAGTTTCAGTTTAAAATAAATTTTGTAATGGTTAGAAATGATGAGTAAAAAGTATATATAAAATAATATATAATAAAATATTGAATTATAAACACACACAGATGCTCGTGTCGTGAGGATCTAGTTCTCTTCCTCAGAGACGCTGCAGAATGAGGTCGTGTCAATACGAGCAGAATCTTTCCCAGAATCCCCTGCAGCGCTTCCCATCGGTGACCCGATCCGGCCGAACACACACCAGACAGAGAAACACTGCTGGAATTTCCTTCCCGGAATTCTGTGAGACTCACATTCCTCGGAAAAGTTCACTCCGCATTCATCACCTGATGATTCTTCCACAAACACGGATCGGGATCTCAGCGTTCCTCTCATTAAACAACATGCTGTTATTTATATTATTTAGATCTGTATATTTATATCAATTATACAGAAACTAAAAAACTAAAACAAATACTAATAAGAGTGGTTTAAACACACAAAACTAAATTAACTGAGCTTTAGCTTGAATCAAAAATGCTTTCATGTTTCTCAGCTGCTAATAGCTTCGACCCTGAGGTCAGCTCCGGGGTTCAAAGGTCACATCACTGAACTCCAGTGTGAGCGTGTGGAGCTGCGCTCTGATTGGCTGAACTCTGAATGTCTGTGAAACACAGTTCTGCGAGAGCTACCGCAGATAAAGCCTTGATAACTCCTCTCTATTCATCCACATGATGTTTTCATACTGGACTAAAACTTCCTAAGTGCTCACAGAGCTTGACTAAAACACTTCGGATTATTTCCCACCTGTTACAGGTCGATCAAACATGACTAGCATGCATACAATTACTGATGCTAGATTATTAACAAAGTCTTGGATTTAATCATTTTTGTAAAGCAGAGGGTTTAAATTCGTGTATCTAAGTTTCTGAGTGAATATTGACTAAATGCTCCATAATTTAGTCCTATTGCCAAAATTATACACAAATAATGTTTTTTCACAAAAAAAAAAAACTAAATATTTTGCCAAAATTATCAGAAAATAATGCAATTTTTTCACACACACAAAAAAAAATATTTTACTAAAATCATCCACAAATAATGTTTTTCCACTCAAAAACGGAATATTGGCAAAATTATTCACAAATATTGCCAAAAGTATCAGAAAAAAATATGACTTTTTTTAACAAAAAAAAATTTTTTTTTTACCAAAATCGTTTTTTTACTAAAAAATTGAATATTGGCAAAATTATTTACATAAATTGCCAAAATTATCAGGAAAATAATGTTTTTTTTTCATTGAAAAATCTGAAATTTACCAAAAATAGCCACAAATATTGTCAAAATAATCCAGAATATTGCTTTTTTCACTCAAAAACCATCTATTTTAACATAATTATCGTCAAAAATGTCCATAATAATTCAAAATAATGCCTTTTTTTTTTACAAAAAAATCTATATTGCCGAAATCATCTACAAGTAAAAACAAAATGATCCACATATTTTCTGATTGTTTGATGCGTGTTTGAGTTGGTGCTCGGATGGGAACCAGACCTCTGCTGGTGAGATATTATCCTCCAGAGGCAGAAGTGTAGAGCGAAACTCTGATCTAGAGCTCGACAGGCCTTTAGTGCGGCGCTCCAGAGTCACCGAGCGCTTCAGTTTCCTTCAGAGCGCTGCCAGCTGGAGCTCCACGCAGGATCTGAGCTGCGATTACATTTACACCTAACCTGTTAGTGCGCTCTTTATTATTTAAAGCATGTTTGAATAAATCTGCCATGAAAAATTGTTTTTATTTTAATTATATTATTAAAAACTCGATTTAAAAAGCCTCACACTCAGTTTTATTTTAGTGTTGATTATTAAATAAGCATCATTTTCGGTTTCAGTTTTTGGCTAAATGAAAACTTTCATTTCGGATTTAATTTTGTTTATATTTCAACAATTAAATGAAATACAAACATAATCATATCATGAAAAAGTATAAAAATTATTTAATTGTTTGCATACACTGAGTGTTAATTATTCAATAAATGTGATTTAATTAATTGATTATTTAAGCAAGAGTTTTTCGCTTAAAATTGTATTTTTAGGTTTGGTATAACATTTTTTTTTTTAATTACTCAATTTCTGCATTAAAAATGTATGGTTCCAGACAAAAAAAAAATAAAACAATATTTATTTTAAATATATGCACTCTATTACATATTACTTTATCACAGCTTCCATTTAAATGTTTATATATTTCAACAACAAACTGAAGTAGCAGCAGATTTTATTTTGTTGGTTATTAAATCAATTTAATTTAATTCGTTTTTGGCTAAATGCAAGCTTTAATTTCAGTTTCGGTAAAAAATACATAAATCTAAAATGATTTAAAAATAAATACATAAATATTTCTGTGCATCATTAATGGAGCACAATGTAGAAACCCTGACTGGAGTATGTTCTACAGCTCTCTGTTACCCAGCAGCCATCAGTTCATCTGATGCCCCTCGAAATATGTTACACATGGCAGCAGAAAGCAAAGTACTTCTGGAGGAAGTCTGGCGAGCGGCCAGCGATTCAGACACGCTCACAATAGCTGCAGTCTTTGCCATTCATACAGCATGGATACCACCAGCTCAGAGCCAAAGTCACATTTTATGGGACATCTCAATATCTAGTTTATCCACAAACACATCATCAGTATGCAAGTCATACGTGGCCTCTTAACCAGACGCTCGGGCTCGGGTTTCCACGCTCATGAAACAGATTCTTTGGGTGTCACGATGAGGAAACCCGGCGTGAGAAGGGTTAAATGCATTCGCTCAGGGATGACACACTAACATCAACACTGAGATGATTGACAGGTGGTAAATGACGGCGACTGGAAACGATTATAAAATGAGAATTTGACCAGGAATGTGTCTTACGATTTCAATAAAATAATTTCAGGTTGACGAAGGTTTTTAGTTTTTGATTACATTAGTTGTTTGCATAAAGAATGCTAACTATAACGTTTTAAAAATCGTTCTGAAAACTCATTCATAATTGGACGATAACTCGTTATAATTCTGTAAGAATAGCGACGTCCACACCAACTTTAATAAAGGAGTGGAGACCTTTAGCATCTTATAAAATATTAAAACATTAATAGCCATCCTGCTTTTAATAAAAAGAACCTTATCATTCGCTAATATTGTTATCGTTATAGCTACTGCTTGCAGGAATCACTTTGAGAGCATTTTTTTTTCTAGCTACAGAACGGTAGAAACAATGACAGCCAATCAGAATACAGTATTTAAAGTTCCATTATTTCGGAAAACAAAATGGCGTTCTTACAATAAACACAATTTTATCGTCCGCTATTATAGTTATTATAGTGCGCATTTTTGTATTATTTATGTTTATTATTACTTATAATAAACACAATGTTAGCATCCGTTGGTGTTGATGCTAATTAGTTATCGTTGTAGTTATCGTTCTACCTCGAACGGGTCAAAACTTCAAGAGAATAGTGAAGTCCACAGGACAACTTTACCGATAACAACACGAAACAAAATCGATGGAATCATTTTCAGAGGTTTTTATTCCAGGAGATGAACGATAAAATTATTGACAGTTAGTTAGAATCAAGAGCGCACTGCAATTATGTTGACGGAATGCAATTACAGCACACAAAAATGATCGTCAATTGATGTGGATGCAGATTTCGTTATCGTTCTTGGAATGAACGATACTGCTCGCTTCCAACGATACACGATAAAAACATTGACAGCCAATCAGAATACAACTGACTTTAAAGTGCGCAATAGCAATTATGTTGACAACAATAGTGCGCAGTTTATTATTATTTATGTTAATTATTACTTATAATAAGCAAAATGTTAGCATCTGTTTGTGTGGATGCTAATTAGTTATCATTGTAGTTATCATTCTAACTTAAACGGATCAAAACTTCAAGAGAATAGTGATGTCAACAGTACAACTATACCGATAACGAAATGAAACGAGCGTTTTTATTCCAGCAGTTTATTCCGCGAGTCGGTCAGAATCAAGTGCGCACTACAATTATGTTGACCAAATGCAATTGCAGCACACTTAGAATAAACTTAAAATTATCGTCTATTGATGTGAGTGCGAATATAGTTATCGTAATAGTTATTGTTTATAGTTATCGTTCTTGTAAGCAATGATACGACTGAAATAGTTTTTAATGCTACATGATTAAAACATTCACAGCCAGAATCGAAATCATGAATTATATCGTTCATCGATGTTGATGCTTATATAGTTATCGTAATAGTTATATTTATAGTTATCGTTCTTGGAAGGAACTCGATTACCGGAAGCGTGTATTCAAGTATGTAGACTATGTAACTGCAGTGAGTTTTTAGAACAGACAGAACCTTATCCTTCGTTGGTGTGGATGCAAATATAGCGATCATTACCGTTATATTTAGCGTGAATGGATTTTAAATCTTTTTTTAGCAGCTAATGGACTAAGGACAGCACTGCACTCAGTCGTAGTGGTTTTCTGCTGGTTTCTACCATCTTCTGTGATTCAGATGTATGACTGAACTCTTCACATCATCTCCATCATTCAGCTACCGCTCCATTTAACACTTCAGATACACCATTAACCCATCTGATTAACTCTTTGTTACTAGGAATATCTAGAGTAGAAGAAAACTCCCGTTTATTTTTCCAGTTTGACAGAAGAAAATGAACAGTTTGAGAAACGATACCGGCGTTCTAGCGCGTTTGTTGCCATGGATACCGCGAACTCTTTCTTCGCTCGGGTACCAGCGAACTTTTCGCTTCTCGCGTTTGAGTGAACGCGCGCAGTGACGCACTTAACTTCTGATTGCTTCTGTTTGATCGTCTGTTCTTGTGCAGCTGCAACGCCACGAAAACGCGAAGCGCGTTACATAACACCTTCATCAAACGTGTGCATTATGAATAACTCATGCTATCACACACACACACACACACACAGACTTCTTACCGATGTCGGAGTGACAGTACGCGTCCTGTGGATGAAACGGCGCGCACGAGCACGCGTCTGACGCCTGGTACATCAGACAGAAGAGAGAGAACAGGAGGAACGCGAGCACAACACAAGACTTCATCCTGAAGGGAACGCGGTGCTGTCAGACTGGAACGCGCCTCGCGTGCACACTGCTCTAGGGCGCTCCCGACGCCAAGTACATATAGTGCGCCCACGGGAGCGTCACGAGCGCGCGACCAATCACAGCGCGCGCTGATTAACATTACAGGCGCATGACGTAATGGAAGTGACCTCATAATGATGTTTTTTTTTGTATTTGTTTTGTTTTTTGAGGTTTGCTTCATCAGACTCGCGTTTCCACTGTGAGGCGGAATATATATCGAGTCCGCCTGGAGAACGCGTTAAGACACTGTGGCTTTAGGGCTAAAGTCATCAAAACCCTCCCAAAAAAAGATTCAGGGACTCTTCAGTTCATCTGCAATACCAGTCTGAAGTGTGGGAAATATTTATAATACAGGAACGCAAATACAAGTCACTGAATAATGTAGAAACTATAAACAAATACATTTTGCATATGGCAAAAAAATGAAATGAAATATTGAGAAAACAAGAAAACATTGTTATAAACTGGGGAAAAAGTTTTTCTTCAAATGTGACTTCTTTATTTTTTATTTTTTTTAACAATATAGACTTTTGTACAGTAGTGTGAATATATATAGTTTAGAGTAGTTTTGCTTCCAGTTGCATTAGTTTAATATTTCATTTTTTACTGATGATGAATGTTATGTACATACTCCTTCGCTTCGCTCATGTTTTCCTTGTGGTTTGACTTGTTTAACAGGAGACACCCAGTGTAAGTATTTCATCATTTTACAAATATTTTAATGAGATTACGTGAGATTCCGTCTGGCTTTCCAGTTGTGTTGATGCAGTTACTCAGAGTTTCTTTTGCTCTGTGTAAGATCAGCACACAATCCCATAATCCTCCTCTGCACTCATGAACTAGTGATCGCAGGCCGAGCACCTCCTGCAGCATCACTATCAGTCATTTCTTATCAGTTTTACTGTGTAATGCATTCAGAGTGTATAAAAGGGATATGCAAAAGTCCAGAGATATGAAATATATAATATACGATGAGCGTTTATGAACATGAGATCTAGTGAGAGTGTGTTATAGCACATGCAGCATCTGAATAATGTGCACAAAGCTGCTATAATGTTTTGAATTACATTTTATATTAATATCTTATAGTTTCATAGTTTTAGTTTTATAGTGTTTAATTGTGTTACCTGCATAATTTCCTTTTAATTTTAGTTAAAGTTTTAGTCATTTTGATGTGCTTAAATCATTTTTATAATGCCTATTATTAATATTTATTTATATTTGGATTATTTTTACATTTTTAATTTTAAAGATTGAGTAATTTTGTTGTGCTTAAATAATTTTGTATATGCCTATTATTAATATTTAATAATATTTGGAGTATTTTTAATTTGAAAGTTTTAGTAATTTTTTTGTGCTTAAGTCATTTTTTATATATATTTATTAATATTTTGATTATTTTTTATTTTGCACTTTTTGTATTTCTGTTGTGCTTAAGTCATTTTTATTTACTTTGGTTACAGTTATTTATGATAATATATAAAATGCATTACAAAACATATATTATGAACTCCTTTATAATGCATTATACATAAAGGCTTCAAGTAAAGTGTGTTTTTATGTTCTTATTATTTTGAACTATAATAGCTCTGGCACAGAGCCTTATTGTCAGAACATTTTTAACTATAAGCGTTTTTCCATTTCTGCTGATTACGTCACAGATCAAAATAAGCATAACTTTAATGTGGAACAGGAAAGTTTTCATGCTTCTGAATCTAGACGTCTGCGGGAAATAAACAGGAATAGCTGAGATGAGAGTCCAGTCAATCTGAACAGAACAGAGGTGTGTGTGTGTCTCATGTGTGTGTGTCTATTAATGTCGGTGACTCAGAGGAAATGCCTGTGTTTTTATAGAGGTGCGGATCCCTGAGTCCAGCGGGGTCTCCGGCCGGATGACCCTCAACAGTTGTTTTATCTGGAACATACTCTATCTAGTGTCCTTAAACAGGCAGATGTTCTCTCCGCACATGCTCAGTGTGTCGCTGTGTTTCACTGGCTACGGGTTTCCTGTAAATGAGGGAGCTCTGCATTAAAGGAGTGCGTGTGACTCAGAGGTCAGAGGTCATGTGGAGGAAGCTGGAGGCGGAGTCTCTGCAGGGACCCCAGCTATAAATACACACACACTGATGAGAACATGCTCTCAACCAATCACTTTCTCTCAAACTGACTTCACACTGCAGTTCAGTTAAGATTAGAGTTTAATTAGTCACTAATAGTAAAATTAAATATTACTGATGATTTTTAGTTTTTTTGTAAGTTCTATGAATGTTCGTTCGACATGTTGTTTATGAAACGTACTTGTAACGTTATTAATATTTAAAATACGTAAGAAAGAAAGAACAACGTCCTTATGATGTTATGTGTACTTGATGAGCGTTTAAATAACATTCTGATCACGTCAGGAAAACGATACATTTAAGCGTTTTTAGAATAGTGAAAAGAAACATTCAAATAATGCTACATTTTAGGGGAATTTTTGAATTAGAATTGTTAAAGTTATAGTGGAATGCTATATGGAACATTTGAATAAAGTTATAATCACAACAAGAAAACATAGAGTGTATGTTTAACATAAAAAGCATTTCCAAAGTTTATATTGTTTATTAGTTAAACAACGTCCCCACAACGTTTTTTATAACCTAAATTTGTTCCTTGTGTTAACGACCATATACAGATCTTAGAATAATTTTCTCTGATAATATTTCAGAAATAATGTTGAATGTTTAGAAGAATTTGCATTAATGCATGATGCCTTTATCTAAAGTGACTTACGCTTTACATAATAGGAACAAAGCCATACGGAAAATATTCTAGATTCTAGAAACTAGATTAGGATGCAGGATAAATCCGTCTTTAGTCGTTTGCTGGAATCGTAATGGAACGGATGAGGAGGATTTTACCTACAAAACAAAACAGCAATAAATCAGCTCGAGGTGTCTGTATTAATATTTAAGTAACAGTATAATAAAAAAGAGTATCCAAATATTTGTAGCTCTGGTTACGACTGAAGTGGTTCTTCACATAGATAGACAAACACTCGTACACTTAAACACCTCATAAAAACATATTTTAAAAAGCATAAGCTATTCTTTTTTTTAGTTGTTAAAAAGATTAAAGGCTTCAGACACAAAATTATATTTATATCTGTTGGTAAAGCCTCTCGATTCATAGTAAGAGCAAAGCATGTCTTGTTCCTCTCAACCTCAACACGCTGGATTTCTTCTGAGCTCTTTTATATAAAGCTGAAGGCTCTGTGTTTTATAGTCATCCTCAGTTCTGACCAGCAGTGTGTTTGAGGTGAACTGGACGGAAGAAAACCAGCTGTTAGTTACATAACGCGCCATGTTTCTGAGCAAGAACTGATATTTAACCCTTTATAGTGTGTTTGGGTCATTTTAGTATGGTGTCGGTCACACAGAACACATTTTTCCACTCCAGTCCACTACTTTTCCATAGTTTCTCTATGGAAATGTTCTTGATGCGTCTCACACACAAGTGCCACTTTTTCAGGTTAAAAGAATTTGGGCATGAGGAGATCTGAACCTGTGTTTGACCATGAGTGGACATCAGAGCTTGTGTTTGATCTCTGTCTGAAGTGACTTCAGCTCTGATCAGACGTCACACACGTCTGTGATTACAAGATACGTGTGCACATCCATCACTCATCCATCACTCATCCATCACTCAGATCTTACATAACATCACTTTAGATTTGATAGATAGATAGATGGATAGATAGATGGATGGGTGAATAGATAGATGGTTGGATGGATGGATGAGTGATGGATGGTTGGATGGATGAGTGATAGATGGTTGGATGGATGGATGGATGGATGAGTGATAGATGGTTGGATGGATGGATGAGTGATAGATGGTTGGATGGATGGATGGATGGATGGATGAGTGATAGATGGTTGGATGGATGGATGGATGAGTGATAGATGGTTGGATGGATGGATGGATGGATGGATGAGTGATAGATGGTTGGATGGATGGATGGATGGATGGGTAATAGATGGTTGGATGGATGGATGGATGGGTGAGTGATAGATGGTTGGATGGATGGATGGATGATAGATGGTTGGATGGATGGATGGATGGATGGATGAGTGATAGATGGTTGGATGGATCGATGGATGGATGGATGGATGGTTGGATGGATGAGTGATAGATGGTTGGATGGATGGATGGATGGGTGATAGATGGTTGGATGGATGGATGGATGGATGGGTGATAGATGGTTGGATGGATGGATGGATGGATGGATGGATGGGTGATAGATGGTTGGATGGATCGATGGATGGATGATAGATGGTTGGATGGATGGATGGATGGATGGATGGGTGATAGATGGTTGGATGGATGGATGGATGGATGGGTGATAGATGGTTGGATGGATGGATGGATGAGTGATAGATGGTTGGATGGATGAGTGATGGATGGATGGATGGATGGATGGGTGATAGATGGTTGGATGGATGGATGAGTGATAGATGGTTGGATGGATGGATGGATGGATGGATGGATGGTTGATAGATGATTGGATGGATGGATGGGTGATAGATGGTTGGATGGATGGATGGATGAGTGATAGATGGTTGGATGGATGGATGGATGGATGAGTGATAGATGATTGGATGGATGGATGGATGAGTGATAGATGGTTGGATGGATGGATGGATGGATGAGTGATAGATGATTGGATGGATGGATGGATGAGTGATAGATGATTGGATGGATGGATGGATGGATGAGTGATAGTTGGATGGATGGATGGATGGGTGAGTGAGTGATAGATGGTTGGATGGATGGATGGATGGATGAGTGATAGATGATTGGATGGATGGATGGATGGATGAGTGATAGATGATTGGATGGATAGATGGATGGTTGGATGGATGGATGGGTGAGTGATAGTTGGATGGATGGATGGATGGGTGAGTGAGTGAGTCTGTGGTGGATCGTTGCACACGTGTGTTCAGATCATCATCACGGGCTTCACACGCGTGTTCGAGCAGGTCTGAAGGTGTTTGAGTTTGAAGCTCCTGCTCTAAAGTCTTCTTCAGCAGGTCAGTATGATGAGACCCAGCAGTGACGCTCCGGTGAGTCTGACGCTCATGTGTTCAACACCGGTGCTCTCCGGATCACGTTCAGAACATGGAAAGTCCCCGAGGAGCCGAGGTCTCACCTACACGCTGACGGCCGGAATCTCACACCGGAGCGTTTGGGAATCTCTCTCACTCTTACTCACTCTGTTTACATCCTCGTCTACCTGTTGGCCGGCGCTTGCGGTAACTGAGAGCGTGTTGTGCAAGCTCTTCCAGACGTGTGAGGCTCCGGTGTTTCCCGCTAATCGTTCCGACCGGAAGAGCAGCTCATTTGAGCAGCTGCTGGAGTGAAGCGAGCCCTCATTAGTGTACATCTGTTCTCATTTAAGTGAATAGTTTGATTGGTGTTTTGACTTGTGTTGTGTGTGAGGTTCTGCTGCGATCTGCTCGGACATCATTGTGTGTCGGGTGTGTGATGCTCTTCCGGACGGTTTGTCTGGGAATGTCGAGGGACGTGGTGATGCCCTTCAGCAGACAGACGGAGACAGATAATTGGTGCTCGTCTCTCGTAGAGGAAACACTGCTGTGTTCAGCCAAACATGCCCTCATAAGGGCACTTTCACTGACGCATGTGTGTGTGTGTGTGTGTGTGAGAGAGAGAGAGAGAGAGAGAGTTTCCTGGGAAATTCCTCAATGCTGATGCACATTTGAATGGAAAAACATTGATAGAAATATGTGCACTTGTTTTTATATGTACTACTGAAAGAAGTCTGTCCTGTAGCATACATATTAATTTCATCCCAAAACACATTTTATTATTTTAAGATTTGAGATATGTTTCAATTATATTGAACGCAATGAAATAACAATAATTTATTAAATAAAATACTTTTATCAAAAGTGGGTGGGTCTGCTCATAAAGTGGGCGGGGCTTGTGTATTAAGTAGTATTAATGGTGGTGGTACGTTTCTCTAGTAATCTCACACAGCACTAAATGATCTGTTTGTGCTAGATATAGCCGGTGTTTATGCAGATTGTAAAAGGTTGTTTAATGACGTGACGGTTTATCTCCATCACTCCTGTGAGATACTGTTCTCTGATGATCTGGTGAAAGTGCTGCATCACTCTCGACTGTTGATCTTTCTGCTCCACCCTCGTGAAGCTTCAGAGAAGTGAGGCTCAGACTGTGCTGATCAGGTGTGTTTGTGAGCGTGTTGTTGACTCGTGTTGGTGTTCTGGGCGTCTGTGGTGGTGATTCATTTCCTCAGACAGCTTTCCCAGAACATCCCAGTCACGATAAAACCAACATCAGCCTAAAATACGTCTCTGTTCTCTCCTGCAGCTGCCCACCGCTTCATTCCCAGTGGTGGTGAAGATGGGACACGCCTACGCCGGCATGGGCAAGGTACGAGAATATACTGTTTGTACTGGATAAAAACCATTATCCCTTTGGGATCTCCCCACTTTCACAAAAACACACGTGTGTTGCTTTTATGTGTTCGTGTGTTTTAGAAAACATTTATATTCTATGTATTAAAAGTTACTTAAAGAAAGACACTTTCATGATCTTGACTGGGAATAACGTCTGATAAAAATTACACTCAGTTCGCACTCAAGTATATTGTTTTAAAGTAAATTACTTCCAAAATACGTTTTTTGAAGTATGCTGAAGTGAATAATTTTTTTCTGGAAGTCTGTTGGTGTTTTCACTGGATGCAGCAGGCTCCAGATGGATTGTGGGTAATGTGTGATGTGTGTTTGTGTGGCAGATAAAGGTGGAGACGGCCAGTGATTTCCAGGACATCACCAGTGTTGTGGCCATCGCTAAAACCTACGCCACGGCTGAGCCCTTCGTCCTCTCCAAATACGACATCCGCATCCAGAAGATCGGCAGCAACTACAAGGCCTACATGTGAGAACACACGTGTGTGTGTGTGAGTGTGTGTGTGTGTGTTAGAGAGAGAAAGAGAGAAGAGAGAGAGAGTGTGTATGAGATAAAGAAATATATTTACAAATGTTTTTGACACTAATGTTCCTCCACACACACCTGGGTCAAAATGACCTGAACATTTTAAACTGTTATATCTCTTAAAAACAACTGGAAAAAATCAAAAAGTCAATGATATCACTGTAGATGAAGTGACCCCAACTAAGCAAGCCAGAGGCGACAGCGGCAAGGAACCGAAACTCCATCGGTGACAGAATGGAGAAAAAAACCTTGGGAGAAACCCAAGGATCCGGGTGACTGCAGTGACCCTCTGATCTGGACACAGACTGGATCTGGTGGCTACGGTGACCTCAGAATAAGAGAGAAATCGAGCATTGCGCTAGTTCAGTCAGGTTACGCTAGTCACGCTTGCATCAGCTGACAGTCAGCTGTCCCTTACGTGTTCCAATCCGGTCTCAACACCTATCACAAGCGGTCTATTTAAATTCCCATTCTGCGCCTCTTCCATCGCATCGCTGCTTTCAAGTCCCTCCTCCAACCCCAACTCCACCAACTAATCTGTATTTAACCTGACCTCGTTCTTCTTACTTTACTGTAATAAATGTATACTTGACGGAAGTGGTCCTGATTGAAACAGACAAATAGATGCCATTCTTCTAATGATGTAGAAAGTACGGTGTTATGTGAAGTGTTCCGGTTCCAGTTTACCTAATTAATGCAGCCTAAAAATCCTTTAACGGATTTGGATATTAAAAGCATATTAGTATGTTATGTGTATGCCAGGTTAAAGAGATGGGTCTTTAATCTAGATTTAAACTGCAAGAGTGTGTCTGCCTCCCGAACAATGTTAGGTAGGTTATTCCAGAGTTTAGGAGCCAAATAGGAAAAGGATCTGCCGCCCGCAGTTGATTTTGATATTCTAGGTATTATCAAATTGCCTGAGTTTTGAGAACGTAGCGGACGTAGAGGAGTATAATGTAAAAGGAGCTCATTCAAATACTGAGGTGCTAAACCATTCAGGGCTTTATAAGTAATAAGCAATATTTTAAAATCTATACGATGTTTGATAGGGAGCCAGTGCAGTGTGGACAGGACCGGGCTAATATGGTCATACTTCCTGGTTCTAGTAAGAACTCTTGCTGCTGCATTTTGGACTAGCTGTAGTTTGTTTACCAAGCGTGCAGAACAACCACCCAATAAAGCATTACAATAGTCTAACCTTGAAGTCATAAATGCATGGATTAACAGTTTTACAAATGCTAGAAACGTGGCTTTCTAAGGAAAGATTGCGATCAAGTAGCACACCTAGGTTCCTAACTGATGACGAAGAATTGACAGAGCAACCATCAAGTCTTAGACAGTGTTCTAGGTTATTACAAGCAGAGTTTTTAGGTCCTATAATCAACACCTCTGTTTTTTCAGAATTTAGCAGTAAGAAATTACGCATCATCCAGTTTTTTATATAGACTATGCATTCCATTAGTTTTTCAAATTGGTGTGTTTCACCGGGCCGCGAAGAAATATAGAGCTGCGTATCATCAGCATAACAGTGAAAGCTAACATCATGTTTCCTGATGATATCTCCCAAGGGTAACATATAAAGCGTGAAGAGTAGCGGCCCTAGTACTGAGCCTTGAGGTACTCCATACTGCACTTGTGATCGATATGATATCTCTTCATTCACTGCTACGAACTGATGGCGGTCATATAATTAAATCATGCTAATGCACTTCCATTAATGCCAACAAAGTGTGTGTGTGTTTGTGTGTTTCAGGAGGACGTCTATCTCAGGGAACTGGAAGGCCAACACAGGTTCAGCCATGCTGGAGCAGATCGCCATGACGGACAGGTGTCAATCACACACACACACATAATGATCACAGCAGGTGTGTGACGGTCAGCTGACGGTCTGTCGTGTGTGTGAAGGTATCGTCTCTGGGTGGACTCGTGCGCGGAGATGTTCGGAGGACTGGACATCTGTGCGGTCAAAGCCGTCCACGGCAAAGACGGCAAGGACTACATCATAGAGGTGTGTGTGTGTGTGTGTGTTAGGGTTAGGTGTAGAGTTGGTGTAGGGCCATAGAATATACAGTTTGTACAGTATAAAAACCATTACACTTATGGGATGAACACAGTTTTCACAAAAACGTGTGTGTGTGTGTGTGTGGTGGTCAGGTGATGGACAGCTCGATGCCTCTGATCGGAGAGCACGTGGAGGAGGACCGTCAGCTCATCTGTGATCTGGTCATCAGTAAGATGGCCTTCGCTCTGCTGGGAGTGACCACACCACAAACATCCGTGAAGGTACCGCGCTCACACACACTCATTTACACTTCATCCGAGCATCAGTCTGTGGAGGTTAACACGTGTGTGTGTGTGTGTGTGTGTGTGTGTGTGTGTGTAGACTCAACCTGCACCGCAGACGACTCAACCGAGACGAGCTCCAGGTGAACAACACTCAAACTGCACACGCCAGAAGTCTCTTCTGCTCACCGTGGCTGCGTTTATTTGATCAAAAATACAGTAAAAATAGTGAAATATTATTATAATGTAAAACAGCTGTTTTCTATGTGAATCTCTGGTAAAGTGTAATTTATTTCTGTGATGCACAGCTGTATTTTGATGAGCAGAACAGACATCTTTTTGACAAATCTTGCAATACTCATGTCATCTGCTGTAGCTGCTCCTCAGGTGTCACTAGCGTGTGTGTGTGTGTGTGTGTGTGCAGGCGGTCCTCACTCAGGCTCTGGTTCTCCGTCTCAGTCGGGTCAGGCCTCTCCGCAGCGAGCCCGATCTGCTTCTACTTCTCCCAGTCAGGCCTTCCAGCCCGGACCCATTCCCTCCAGCGGAGCCGGATCCCAGAAACAACCTCCGCAGCTCAAGTAAGAGCTCTCTAAAGGATGTTAAACTCCAGCGATTCAGGATCTGAGATCTGTGTGTGATGAATGTTCGTTGTCTCTTCAGTAAATCACAGTCACTGACCAACACCTTCAGCGAGACGCTGCGTGGAAACACAACAGACGACGAGGCCAAAGCAGAAACCATCCGCAGCCTCCGCCAGTCCTTCGCCAGCCTGTTCTCCGACTAACACACACACACACACACACACACACACACACACACTCACACACACACACACACACTCACTCACTCACACACACACACACACACTCACTAACACACACACACGCACGCACGCACACCAACACACACACACACACACTCACTAACACACACACACACACTCACTAACTTACACACACACTCACACACGCACACCAACACACACTCACTAACACACACACACACACACAAACACACACGCACACCAACACACACTCACTAACACACACACACACGCACGCACACCAACATACACACACTCACTAACACACACACACACACACAAACGCACACTAACACACACTCACTAACACACACACACACACTCACTAACTTACACACACACACACACTCACACACACACACACACACACACTCACTAACACACACACAAACGCACACTAACACACACTCACTCACTCACAAACACACACACACACACACAAACACACACGCACACCAACACACACTCACTAACACACACACACACAGACACACACAAACGCACACTAACACACACTCACTAACACACACACGCACACACGCACGCACACCAACACACACACACGCACACCAACACACACACACTCACTAACACACACACACACACACACTAACACACACTCACTCACACACACACACTAACACACACGCACATTAACACACAATCACTTACTCACACACACACACACGCACACACACGCACACTTACATACACTCAATCACTCACACACACACACACACTAACACACACACACACACACTAACACACACACACCCACACACACACACACACTCTCTCACACACACACACACACACACTCACACACACACACACACACACACACACACGCAATCTCTCACACACACACACACACACACACACACACTCTCTCTCTCACACACACACACACACACACTCTCTCTCTCACACACACACACACACACACATCTGTACTAATCCTCCGTCAGAGAAACACACAGTGGTCATCAGTCCTTCATCTCTTCTTCTGTTTTAATGGCAGATGTTTAATCATCACAAACCAGCGGCTCTCAGCTAACTCTAACTCTCCTTTATTTCTACAGCGTTTTATACAAAACAGACTGTTTCAAAGCAGCTTCATAAAGAGCTAATTAACAGGTTCAGCGATGCAAACTTCATATGAACTTATAAAGCATACAGCATATAATAAAAAATAAAGAACTGCTTAAAAATAATAAAATGAACACATAAACAAAGCATGCAAACGTCTCTACTATAATGAAGACAACAGTGTCATTATTCAGATCAGTTCAGTGTCAGTGTTGCAATAATAAGCTCTTAAA
>NC_039271.1:5942735-5950235 GCF_003368295.1 Carassius auratus | reverse complement strand
CTCATGCAGTTGTGCAGTAGCAATCTCTCTTTAATGAACTGATCACACACACTTGTTTAAAGCTCTGTGTTAGTCAGTGTATCGACTGATGACTGATGAAGTTAATGGTCTGTGTGTGTTTCTGTTCTCTCCCCGTGATCTTTGTGTTTTATATCAACTGCAGATGAATCACGAGACAAATGCAAACCAGCGGCTGTTTTCTTTTCATATGCACCAGGTTTACACACATTTTTGCAGAGGCATCTCCAGAGAAATACACGGCTTTACTGTACTGTACACATCCACAGAGCTCTGGAGTCATTAAAGCAGGAATCTCCACGTGTTTAAGGGAGCCTGTGTCAGTCGAGAGCAGAAGGAGACAAACATGTGGACATGATCTGTCCTGAAACATCAGAGATAGCATCAGGAGACATTCCTGCATCCTCCTTTGAAGTCAGAGAGCTGCGATCATGAACGGGATAGTGCTTTATTAGTGCTGTTAGGTCAAGATGCGAGAGATCTGAGAAGCAGACACGAGGCTCTGATGCGTCTGTGCAGTCCATACTCCCAGTCCCAGGTGTAGATGAGTTTGTTTCTTCATCAGATTTGGAGAAATCCAGCATTGCATCACTTGCTCTGCAGTGAATGGGTGCCGTCATAATAACAGCTGATAAAAACATCACAATAATAATCCACAGCACTCCGGTCCATCAGTTAACATCTGGAGAAGACAAAAGCTGAAACACATCCAGCATTAAGACGTTTTTAACTCAAATACCATAATCCATAGCATCCATTGATGAGACACTGATGCAATGCTACATTTCTACAAACCTGATGAAGTAACAAACTCATCCTGAGCGAGGATGGCCTTGGAGGGTGAGCAAACTTATAGCACATTGTCATTTTTGGGTGAACTATCGCTTTAAGAATGTGTAGATCTTTGTACTGGAGATACTGAGGAGGAAGCTCATGTCCTGCAGTCTTGTCTTTAGCTGCTGATCTTGGTCAGCATCTTGTTGATAGCCTGTTTGACGTGTGTGGTGGAGCTGCGGCGCCGGGTTTTGCCCTGAACAGCACGTCTGCGGCGGATCTCCCTGCAGAGCTCGTGAAACGCCTCCGCCACACCTCCACCCGTCCCCACCAGATCCGAGCACGCCGAGCACTCGTAGAACGCACAGGCCATGTCCGCCGCCAGCCGCTCGCCCTCCTCTGTGGCCACCTGCCGGGCGTGATCCAGATCCACCTTGTTTCCCAGCAGCACCAGAGGCACGTGTTTGGGCCGCTTGACCTCGTCCAGGAGGTTCTTCAGCAGAGCCACGTCCTCGAAGCTCCCACGGTCCGTGATGTCATAGACCAGGATGAACCCATCGCCCCAACGCATGTGACCCTCCTTCTGAAGCACGTCCTCCTGAGCAACACAACCACACTGTTAGTAAGGTCACATGACCTGTGGGTGTGGCCTGGTGGTTAAAGCTGATGGTTGTAGGTTCAAAATCCCGGTTCATGAGAATCTTGTGTAATTACTGTTTTATTCCAGTGTTAATATTGTGTTATTCCAGTGTTATTAATGTGTTATTTCTGTCTTATTACAGTGTTATTAATGTCTTATTTCTGTCTTATTACTGTGTTATTACAAGTATTTTTACAGGATGACAGGAAATAGGCATAAAACAGTAATAACAGACATTTACATATTAATAACACTGTTATAACAATGTAATAAGGCAGTAATAACACTGTATTCATTAACCAGTGTGTTGTTCCTGTATTACTATTGTGTTATTACAGTGTTGTTACTGTGTTATTGCAAGTATTTTTACACACAATGGACTTGATGACAGGAATTGACATATTAATAACAGTTATAACAATGTAATAAGGCAGTAATAACACTGTATTCATTAACCAGTGTGTTGTTCCTGTATTACTATTGTGTTATTACAGTGTTGTTACTGTGTTATTGCAAGTATTTTTACACACAATGGACTTGATGACAGGAATTGACATATTAATAACACTGTTATAACAATGTAATAAGGCAGTAATAACACTGTATTCATTAACCAGTGTGTTGTTCCTGTATTACTATTGTGTTATTACAGTGTTGTTACTGTGTTATTGCAAGTATTTTTACACACAATGGACTTGATGACAGGAATTGACATATTAATAACAGTTATAACAATGTAATAAGGCAGTAATAACACTGTAATCATTAACTAGTGTGCTGTTCCTGTGTTACTATTGTGTTATTACAGTGTTGTTACTGTGTTTTTACAAGTATTTTTTACACACAATGAACTTGACTTGATGACAGGAAATAGGCATAAAACAGTAATAACAGAAATTGACATATTAATAACACTGTTATAACAATGTAATAAGGCAGTAATAACACTTGATCATTAACTAGTGCGCTGTTCCTGTGTTACTATTGTGTTATTAGAGTGTTACTATTGAGTTATTACAGTGTTCCTATTGTGTTATTACAAAGTTATAACTGTGTTATTACAGTGTTACTACAAGCATGTTAACATACAATGAACTTGACGACTGGAAAAGGCATAAAACAGTAATAACAAGAATAAAACACTAATAACATTTTCCTGCAGCTCGCATTTATAAACAATCAACATCAGAGAAATCCATATGATGCTGCGTCATTAGTTCTGTTGATTTACTTTATTGATCATAATGCATCCTTGTTTAATATATGGTTTATTTGAAGATGTCACAGGATATGAAAGTAGACCTGCTGCAGGATGTTATTGGCATGCTTCCCTCATTCACCGATGATGTGTGTATTTAGCTCACCTGTCCGGCCGTGTCCAGAATCTCCATGCCGACGGTCTCATCATCGATATTTGCCTGATGGCGGTAGGTGGACTCTGTCAGACAGACATAAAGCTGTGTTAGCGGTCAGGTGTGACATTCACCTTCACATGACTGTCAGAGAAACACACACTGAGGGGAAGGGAGAGATGGAGCAGCTCTTTGGACAGATCTACAGTTCATGGATTGCACACTTGTACAGCTTCTTCCATTTCTAATACTCAACATCTCCTGCTCCATATTTGCATGCCCCCTATAGTGGCTGTTTCACACACACGCACGCAAGCACACACACACACACATCTCCATTCAGCTGAATTCCCAAATGAATCGATTCTTAAACCTGGATTCAGAGTAGCACTATGATGACTTGTTGTGCCTGACCCAGTTGCATTGTGGGATGCTGGCTCTGTATTTGAGGGTACGTCAGCGCTTGCATGAGCTGCCAGCACACGAGCACACGCAGAAGCCATCAAACACACTGGCAGCGCGCCGTCTGTGGATGGACGTCCTGGACAGAAACACAGTGTGAATGAGTGTTTCTCCAAACATCTGCTGGATCTCCTCCGTGTCGGTTTCTCCTCGAGTGAACACAGAGAACGAAACCCTCGACCCTTTGAAGGAGAAGTTCAACCATAAAAGGATCATTCTGTCATCGTTAATGTCGTTTCAAACCCAGATGACTTTCTTTCTTCCTCCAGATGTTCTTGACAGCTGTGCAGCATCTCTATAAACACTAGAAAGCATCATAACTCTGTCTGTACGACACTCAACTGAAGATTCTTCAGATTCTTTAATGTGTTTGAGTATGGAACGACTTGTCTTCCAGGATGAATTATTCCTTTCTACCTGTAAACAGTTTGGTTTCTATTAAACTGGTTTAATCTGAGGACACAAATGAATGGCTCTTTATTCCCTGCAGGCTTCTGCGGCGGTGAACTCAATTACGTCTGATGGGGAAGAATGCACAGAGCTGTTCATCACAGAGACCTTTACATCCATTTATATTCCACATGAGCGTCACGTCTCTGTGTTTCACTCGCTTCAAAGCTCCGACTGTGTCTCCTCCAGTCTGTCCTGAGTTTACAGAGGTCAGAGGTCACCTGTGATGAGGTCGTGGCTCGTCTCACTGGGACTTTACATCAGTCCCATTACAGCCCCGCCCACAGGAGGACTGACAGGTACAGCAGCCAATCACAGATTGCTGTTCTCATGTGACATTTACAGTTAACAGTAGTTCAAGAGAAACATCCGTTTATGTTCTGATAAAGAAATTTTACAAATGTATAAATTATTGTGTGAGTGTGTGTGTGTGTGTGTGTGTGAGTGTGTGTGTCTCACCGAGTGTCGGGTCGTACTCCCAGATGAATCGTTTGGTCAAGAATCGAACCACCAGTGCTGCACACAGAGAGAGAGAGAGAGAGAGAGAGAGAGAGATCACTATATTCATATTCATTTAATCCTGAAACAGATGGAGTGAATTCACTGTAACACCGTGTCTACACACTACATTAGAACCCATTATAATCACTGATGCTGTCTGACCTGAAGCATCACGACAAATCCCTGACAGTAAACTGATGCATCCTTCTATTTACGATGCAATGACACAAAATACAAGTACGAGTCGTGTCGTCAGAGTTGTTTATTTGTGTTTGCATTTGAGCTGCTGGTTCCGCAAGTATTTTTTCCATTGATTTTTCCCTTTGGGTTTTTTTAAAAAGTCTTTAAAAGTTCCAAGCCATTAACCAGCGCTGTGCTTGACTCGGGTGTGCATGACGCAGATACAGCTCAGATATGTGTTTGGGATGGATGTGGGTGTTGTGAATGAGATCTGCAGAAGCTGAATGAGTGCGGCTCTATTGTGCTGCTGTCTGAAATAATGAGCGTGTGGGAGAGCAGGTGACCTTCCTTCACGTCCTCGTCATCCTGCGCTTCAAGACAGAACAAAAATAGCGGCGGCACACAGAGACACAGGCCTCAGACGAGGATTTCACATGCAAACAAACGAGCGAAGTGAATCCTCTTACATAAAGGAGCTCAGATTTCATCTGCTTCCACTTAAAAAGTCCTGCAGGAATGTGTGTGTGTGAGGAACACGCTCCCCTCCACCTTTATTTGTCTCCTGAAACATCTGCTGACAGCCGGAGCGCAGCGGTGATTAATGACACTGCTTTACTGCAGAACACTCGGCTAATCAACACAATTGAACCTGTTTGTTCAGCCTCTGCCCAAAACCTCCAGACGAGGAAAAGAATGGCAGTGCAAAAACAAAACTAAACAAATGTTACGTAATATGAGAGAGAAAGGCATGTACGGCACTCGTTCATCTAGTTGATCATGTTTGCATTAATATAGTTTTGTTTTGTAGTTTTAGTTGTGTCTCTCTGATAGCTACAGCCGTTGTGAATCATCTTCTCAAATCCCGTTGAGAATCATTGTGTTTGACCCACATTTCTCCATCGTCAGGTCAAGAGACTAGAGCAGATACTCATGAAGACGGATGATTGATCGGATGGTGAAAGTGCCTCTATATGAAGAATGAGAGCAAATAATGATGTCAGAGGTGGATTAGGAAGGCAAACGCACTGCAAAAATGGCATTTACTGCGGATGCAAAATTACAGATTTTTGGGGAAAAGTTTTACGAATATCTTATAAGATCCAATATCTCAAAGCTAGCATGTTAACAACGTGTTAAGAAACACATTAGTAAATACAAGTAAATACATTACTGCTTTGGCCTGTGCTAGCAAATTTTTAGTAATACGCTAGCAATGAGCCAAAACATGCAAGAAACATGTTAGCAACTTGTTAAAATACGTTAGTGATATGCTAAAACATGAACAATGTGCTAAAACATGTTAGCAACTTGCTAAAACATGCTAACCATATTAAAAAATGCTAACAATGTGTTAAAATGTTAAAAACATACAGCTTTTTGAACAACTTTGGGGTGAGTAAACAATGACAGAATTTTCCTTTTTGGCTTGTGTTTGGCCTGTGCTAGCAATGCAAAAACAGGAACTTGTAAAAACATGCTAACAACATATGCTAGCAGTGTGATAAAATAGTTACAACATGCTAAAACATGCTAGTTATTTGTTTTAATGTCAAAAACATGTTAACGTCATGCTAAAAGGATGCAAGTTTGGATCAACCTAAGGCTGAGTAAATGATGACGGAATTTTGTTTTTTGGGTGAACTTTTCTTTTAAATCTGTTACCTTTGCAGAAAACAAGGCTTTATATTTTAAGTAAATCTTGCTTCTTAATTACAGTATCTTGATTTAATAATGTTTACATATTTTTACTGGAAAACTAAATAAAACGCTGCAAAAGAAAATCGCTCTTTTCAAGCGCATTGATTTCTGGAAAATTAATGATTCACAATAAGACCAGAAGCAGTAATTCAGAGGGTGAATATTTGATGTTCTGATGTGTGTCATTGTTCATGTCATAAGACACACACAGGCCTCGTTATCATCAGCGGATTGATTCGATTGTGCTGATGATGATCTGGATGTTTGTTCGTGGAGCTGCTCTCATTCTGGTCTGTTTGGAGCTAATTTGTAATTTTCCCACCGAATGCAGCTGGTTAGAATCAGGGATCAATGGCTCTCATGTTATTCTTCCCATAAACTCTCACATCAGTCCCAGCATGCCTCATTCTGAGCTGATGAAGAGATCAATTAGCACTGGGGGGTCTGAACGCGGGATGGGAGTGTCTCTGTGATTGATCTGTCCAGCGAGCGTCACTGATCGCTGAAGACATCGACGAGCCACAAACAGCAGATCTTGAGAAGCATTGGTTCAAACTCAGTGAATCTGAAGCGTAATGTTAACGCAGTCTGTGTTTGTGCTTCATATGTCTCTGACCGCAGCGTAAACAGACTTCCTGCTGAACAGACTTCCTCTCGCTGAGGGTCAGCATCCTCTATGTTCTGCAGAAGCTTCCCAGAAGGCCTTTGGCCGGCAGATGTTCTCTCGGCACTTTCACATTTCACGTTTGCTTGTGGTCCTTCAGGAGCCAAACCGAGTGAGATGTCGTGTGTAGCAAATCATAGGAACTAGCCTAGGAATTGTTAATATGTTAAATAAAGCTAATAACATGGTAAAACATAACAATTTAATAAAGCACACTAGCATTGTGTTAAAACAACATGCTAAAACAAGCTTGCAGCTCGTCAAAACATGTTAACAACATGTTAAAGCATGCTAGCAATGCTGAAAATGCTAGCGATTGTCAAAATATGTTAGCAATGTGCTAAAACATGCTAGCGACTTGTTGTAATATGTCAACAGCATGCTAAAACAGTTAGCAAAACATGCTAGCAACATTCTAAACTATGTTAGAATGCCAAAAATGTGCTAAATGTGCAATGTGCTAAAACATGTTAGCAACTTGTTAAAACATGGTAGCGATGTTCTAAGATATCCTAGCAACTTAATGAAACATGTTAACATGTAACAACATTTTGGTAACTCAAGCATTCAAGCGATTTGAAAAACATGTTAGCAATGTACAAATAATGTTAGTGCCTTGTTAAACATGCTAGTAATGTGTTATAACAATCGCAACATGCAAAAATAAAACAAATGCGAGCAACGTGATAAAACATGCTAGCAACATGCTAAAACATGCAGAAACATACTAATGTGTTAAAACATGTTAGCAACATGCAAAA
>NC_039271.1:5917735-5937735 GCF_003368295.1 Carassius auratus | reverse complement strand
TTCACACTTTACACAATGATATATAATAACTACATTTAAAAAAATGTAATGTTCTGTTAATTTGAGACACAGTATTGTGTTTACGGATTGTTTTGCTCTGTTTGTCAGTCATTGCACCAGTGTTTCTGAATGAATGGAGCGAGTGATTCAACAACTCAATTCCAAACTGTAATTTGTCGCCCCCTATCTGTGATCTCAGTTTTATATTTAAAGCTTCTTGTAATAGTTGATCTTCTAACATGATTGTAACTGCAGTGTAAATGCCTTCATGCCATCTCTGAGCTGTGTAAACCCATCGAACGCCTCTTACCTGACTTTCCCACTCCTGCTCTGCCAAACACCGCAAGCTTCACCTCTGAACTCTTCGCCATGACGACGCAAGCAGAACGAGCCAATCACAGAGCTGACGGAGTCACCGTAGCAACCGCATCATCTCCAGCTGAGACTGATGACAAACGTAAAAAAACATCATCATAAACGATGTGTTTAAATATTTCTACAGTCCGTACCTTTTTTTATGTTCATCTTATTATTAAAATTCAGGTTCTTATTCAGTATTTTGTCTGGTTTGCAGTAAAACATTCTTAAGATGCATTTACTTGAGAAACGAAATGACAGAAGATTTATCAAAATGAAGTGATTTTTGCTCAAAACAAGAAAGATTTCTGCTAATTGGGTCAGAAAAATCTTAGTTTAAAGAAAAACGGTAAACACGATTTTTCTAAACCCTATTTATTTTTAAGATATTAAGTTGTTTTATTTTTGAAAAACATAAAAATGCAACATTTTGAAAATCCCTATTTGAAAAAAATAAAAAATAAATAAAAATAAAATCTGACTACATTGGCATTTATTTATTTTTAAGATATTAAGTGTTCTTTGTTGAAAAAATATATTTTTTAAAAATGTAAAAAAAGGTAATTTAAAAACAGAAAAATCCTTATTTCTTGGAACACATTGGAAGATATTTGTTTTTAAGATATTAAGTTGATTTTTCTTTCAACTTTTTTTTTTGAAAATTCGAATTTGAAAATAATAAATTCTTATTTTTCTGATCACATTGGCAGATATTTCAGATATTAAGTCTTGTTTTTTAATGTATCATATATTTTTTTGTAAAATTCTAAAATTTAAAAATTAAAAACAATTCTAATGTAAACATTTTACAATTTACAATTTTCAAACATTTCAAAAATGTACATTTGAAAACGGAAAATCCTGCCAAATGGGGTCATGAAAATGTTTTATTCTTTTTAAATTAACTTAATTTTTCTGATCAATTAGGAATGTTTAGATATTTGTACAGGAAAACAAGAGAGCGTGCAGAGGACGAATCCTTTTTTGCATCGCTGTCCTGTTGAGACGAGATGAAGTGCTCTGACGTTCAGATCCCAGGATGAAGACATGATGATGAAGATGATGATGATGAAGGGTCTTAAAGGGCAAGCTCAGCCAGTAGTGGAGTCCTTCAGTTCAATTTGAAGAACGTGACACGAACAAAGCGAAGATCATGAGTTTGATGTCCAGACACAAAGCATCATATGACTCCAGAAGAACATTAAATTGACTTCAGATGCTTCCCACCGGACCGTGAGAGTCTCACAGCGCATTAATCATGACCTGCATCATAGTTCTTCAGTGACTCTTTACAACCTTTTAATGTGATTGAACATCACACAGCTTCATGGACAGATCAGTACAAGTCAAACACTGGAGAGCAGAAGATGACCTTTACCAGTAACACACCAAACTCATCACTATACACCCATCAGATCACAAACACAGACTTCATCAGCACCACATGAAGAGACCAGCCCTCGTCATCAGAGACCGTCATCATAGTGCTGCTGATGCTGTGATGATGATTGTTTTCATAATAATAATAATAATGCATGATGATATTGTCTACTGGTTGTTCTGATTGTTTTTGAACTTAGCTGTAAAGAGAGAGGAGAAAGTGTGACTTACCGTGAGAAACACTCGAGTGCGATCAGATCCGAGGAAGATGTGGATGAGTGCGTGTGTGTGAGAGTGTGTGTGTGTGTGTGTGTGTGTGTATGTGTGTGTATAAAGTCTGATGGTTCCGCCCACAGACCTGCGTCACACAGCAGCGCAGATCAACAGCGACTCAACAGCGCCACCTGCTGAACAACACACACACACACACACACACACACACACACACGCACGCACGCACGTCTTTAAGATTTACAATGGTAAAACTGACATCATCAAGTTATCTGTCAGAAGTTTTCCAGATCTTTAACAGATCTCTTGCAGACCTGTGCTACGACTCGAGGGTGAGGAAATAATAACAGAATGGTAATTTTTGAGTGAAATACCCCTTTAATGTGTTGTTATTACATTAGGACACAAGCACACACGCGCGCATTAATACACACAACACAGCAATAAAACACACACACACACCATTTGTACTGAATATTCAAATTACTTTAATATGTAGCATCTAATGATGCGCAGAGATCACGTGATCGCTCTTCAGTGAAACATTTGTTCCACATTCCATCAACGGTGAAGTTCATCGGCCAATCAGAAAGCATCTCTCATCTGAGGAGAAAGAGAGGAAGCTGGACGCTGATTGGTCAGCGGCTGTGAAGCGCACCCATGACCAACATAACTTAAGCCCCTTTCACACTGCCAAATTATTACCGATACCAACAGATTCTGTTGTAGTGTGTGTGTGTGTGTGTGTCATATCAGGACACAACTCTGTATAATGACATGGGTGTGACACAGGTATTACAAGGAGAGGGAGACTTATGAGGACATAACCCATGTCCCCATTTTTCAAAACACTTATAAATCATACAGAATGAGTTTTTTTGAGAAAGTAAAAATGCACAAAGTTTCCTGTGAGGGTTAGGGTTAGGTGTAGGGTTGGTGAAGGGCCATAGAATATACAGTTTCTACAGAATAAAAACCATTACACCTATGGGATGAACACACTTTACACAAAAACAAAATTATTTTATAAGTATAGACTTCAGTGTCACATGATCTTCAGAAATAAAACATCAGGTATGTAGGTGAGCAGCAACTGTTGAAAAACTCGTTTGGAACAGTGTGGATATTAACATTTATTGTGATTTTCAATGCATTTCTAACCTAGTTCAAGACCAGAATGGATAAGATCCAACAGACCACACAAACATCCTCCACATATTTCCTCACGTCTCCAGATCTCCAGTGTTTATTTGAGTTTATAAGCAGTAGTACACATCAACAAACGTATCTTGATTTATTCGTGCTAACTTACGAATGCCAGTTCGATAGAAACAGTCCTTAAAAAAACCCCCAGAATGGGTCAAGAAACATTTAAGACAATAAATCAACTTTTGATTGGCTGAATGTCCCTGAGTGTGTAATTCAATCCTAATGGGCGGAGCTCAAAGCAGCAGGAAGGGGGCGTCGACCTCATTAGCATGCGGATGGGACTTTGGCCCTATCAGCTTCTTACTGAAACGGCCAGGCCCCGCCTCTTTCTTCCACTCCGCCACTGGATAGATGTACCACATGACCACACCAGACGGGTTTACAGACACACCGAATTCTGTGCTGTCCTTCAGCTGAGGCAAGAGCCGCTCGGAAAACACGTCATACGCCTGAGAGAGAGAGAGAGAGAGAGAGAGAGAGAGAGAGAGAGAGAGAGAGATTGTGTGAGTGTGTGGATGCCAGAGTTTGACCGGAGCGGTTCTTCTGCTTCTGGACACTCACCTCATAGACTCCAGTCTTGTAGCTGAGCTCCTTCAGAGACGTCTTGTAGAGATGAGGCATGTCAGATCTCCTGCTGAGGAACACCAGAGCGCTGGCTCCTTTATCCAGCGGCCGCCAGAACACTTCGATCCCGCTCTTCTCCTGAAGCAGAGTCACCAGAAACAATTATAATAAAAGGATGATTATATAAAAAATTATAATTATCAAGAAATAACAAAAACCACAGTGTAAACTGAGGATTTATACATTTGACTAAACTGATGAAAAAAAATGTCAAATGATATTTAAATAAATAAAAAAACGGTGCCTAATTCTAAAAATATAGTAACTACAAACAACTGTGTAAATGTAACCCATATTTTCCGAGTAATATATTTATAATAAATAAACTGGGTCTTTAAACAGTCTCACTTTGATCAGGCGTCTGCCCTGGATGCCCAAGCGGTCCTGATTGATGCCGATGAGGAGTTTATTCTGCAGGATCGCTCGAGCGCCATTGCTGATCGTACGCAGATCGTTAGACATGAAGAGGGGCGCGGCCATGATCGCCCACAGAGCCATCTGAGCACGTGATTGGTCCATGCTGAGGCCGAAGTCACCAATGATCAGCTGAGGACGAGACGAGCGACAAAAGACAGAGATCCTCAGTCAAACGACAAATTAGGGACATTGATTTTCATTGTACAGAAAATAGTACAAAAATATGATACAGGTTCAAATTAAAATAATACAAATATAAAAATTATTTATATATATATACTATATATATAACAACTATAAAATAAAAATAATGTAGAATAAAATATAAAAATAATAATTGTCCCTTAATGTTGTTTTTGGAGTTACTTTAGAATAAATATTAGCAAATAGAGTATAAAATAAATAAAAAAACTGACAAATGATACAGTATAATGAATGAATGAATGAGTTTTGTATTAAATGCTGACCATGTCGGGGTCGTTCCATTGACCCGGTCCGGCCACAGGCTGCAGGACGTCCTGATTATTAAAGAACCAGTCGACGACGTTCAGAACACTGTCCCATGAGTCCTGGATATCACCGTAGTTCCTCCACAGGTTACAGATCTGAGCCAGCAGCGTGTAGTTCACCTGAGACACCGCAGACATCAGATTACTGTACATTACTGTACTCTACATCACCTCAGATTACTGTACTCTACTGTACTCCACATCACCTCAGATTACTGTACTCTACTGTACTCCACATCACCTCAGATTACTGTACTCTACTGTACTCCACATCACCTCAGATTACTCTACTCTACTGTACTCCACATCACCTCAGATTACTGTACTCTACTGTACTCCACATCACCTCAGATTACTGTACTCTACTGTACTCCACATCACCTCAGATTACTGTACTCTACTGTACTCCACATCACCTCAGATTACTGTACATTACTGTACTCTACTCTACTGTACTCTACATCACCTCCACTGCTGCACTCACCTTCGGCGGGAGCCCGCCCTGGTAGGCGGGCCAGCTGCAGGAGTAGCCAATGGGACGGCCCGTAGCGTTCAGGGCCTTGGACATCATTGGGTAGCCTGGATTGAGGTGATCACAGAAGATCACGGATTCAGATCGATCAAATTCAACTTGATATGACTTTTTGTGATTATAAAGAGTGCTGCTGAATATGAATGATGACATATTTTGTAAGATACACATTTGATCTCTCTCATCTGTTTGAATGTGCAGCTGGAAAGACGAGTGTGATTTCAAAATAAGAGTCCTGTTGTATTTTGGCCTTGTTTATAATGAATTAAAAGTGTTGCACCATGCAGTTTGTTTCTGGATATTATTGCTGTTTTGTTAATAAGGAAAGACTAATTGTATTATTAGAATTAAATATTGTATATTTATAATGTATATTTTTATTTTATTCCATATTTATTTAATTTATTTAAAAAATCCTATTTTGAGTACAAAGTTAATGACAACTTAAAAAACAGTATTTATTTTTATAATTATTTTATTCTATACTGTTTGTATTGTATGTTTTCATTTTATTCCACATTTATTTAATAAAAAGTATAGTATAGAATAAAATATATTTAAAAAAAAGTTTTCTTAGTTGTCATTTACTTTCATTGTTCACAAAATAGTAAAAAAGTATAAGCTAGAATGAAATATTGTTTATTTATAATGTATATTTTCATTTTTATTCCATATTTATATAATTCTAAATATCAAATCAAATATAAAAAAATATTGTCATTGCAACTATTTTATTTATTTTCATTTTTCAGAGAGTGATAAAAGTACCGATATTTTAGCACATTAACCTGTTTCAATGCATATATATATACACAGAATTTGATCAAAGATCTTTTGATTATTTTAAACCGTGATTGTGTGTCAGCGTCTGACCTTGCTCCTGATAGGATGAGTTGGAGTAGCATCCGTCCAGCTTCAGCATGTCCACGCCCCAGTCAGCGAAGGTCTGTGCGTCCGTCTCGATCTTGTCCAGCGTGGTTCCTGGATATCCACCACAGGTGTGAGTGCCCATGTCTCCGTAGATGCCCAGCTTCAGACCGCGGTCGTGAACGTACTGCGCCAGATGAGCGATGCCTCGCGGGAACCTGCAGCACACACACACACACACACATCAGCGGAGACTGGGACATGTCCAGGAGGTCAGGGGTCAGGGGTCAGCACCTCTTGGGGTCGGCCTGCAGTCGTCCCTGACTGTCTCTCTGCATTGAGGACCAGCAGTCGTCGATGTTGATGTAGACGTATCCCAGCTCTCTCCAGCCGTCCTCCGACAGTCTGTCTGCCATCTCCATGAACAGATGCTCACTGACATCAGATCAGACATTAAATACAACATCAGATCACAGACTATCAATCAAAATGAGAAGTTTTGCCTTAAACTAGAAATAAATAAAAACTAAAGCTGAACTAAACAAAAATAATAATAATAATAATTTAATAAACTAACTAATCATATTTTTTTATTATATTAATTTAAACCTAAATATTAGATATATTTTTTTAAATATTTAACTAACAAAACTGGCAAAAGCAGATTCTGAAATGAAAAAAAGCATGTGTTGAAGTATTAGTTTGAATATTTCAGGCGGAAGCTCTGTTTTCTGAACTCATCCTTCATCATTGCACCTGATGCAGTTGTCAGGGTCCATCAGGCAGTCAGTGTCACAGCGGAAGCGTTCCCAGGCCAGCCAGCCCATCGGCGGGGTCCTCATCAGACCATTCTCCAGAGCACAGGCGGCCGTGCAGAACGCCAGAACAAAACACACTGCCAAGCACTGCATTCCTGGAAAACATTTTAACAATACAATTAGAATTTAGAGTTATTATGAATGCATTCACACCTGGAACATCTGTTGTTTGCAATACTGCGAGCCAATGAGGTCAGACAGATGAACTCTCTAAAGTGAACTTAAAGGGACAGTTCACCTTCAGTTACTGGTCCAAATTGATTTGAATGCTGTTTATTTTTTCTCCATACTATGGAAGGTTCCAACAACTGAAGGGGGACTGTCCTTTTCAATGAGAAAAAGGTGAAATGTCCCTTTAAATGAGAAAAAGGTCAACTGTCCCTTTAAATGAGAACGAGGTGAAAAGTGCCTTTAAATGAGAAAAAGGTGTACAGTCCTTTTAAATAAGAAAATAATTGAACTTTTAATTCATTGTCTCTTAATGTGACTTTAGTAGTTTACACTGAAAATGCAATTTGTGTTTGTTTGCACTAATATTAACTGCTTCGCATTATGAAATGCTTCGAGCTCAGCATTGAGTTTAGTATGTTGTTGGAAAGCTCGTGAGAAACTGACTGTCACCTGACTCACACTCAATATCATATTTAATAACTTACACATATGTATTTAACAACACACACCGACACAATAAACGAGTATGAGTGACTTTCTCTTCCGGTCTGAATTGCCTCGAGTAACTGATACAGTGCTACAGACTCGCAGGAGTCTCGAGGTTCTACAGAACTACAGCAGAAGCGCGAGCGACCGGGCTTTGACGTCACTCACCGGATCCGGATGTTGGACCCTCCGTCGGTTTCTGAATCGTGCGTGTCTGTGGAGCGGCTCGGTTCTGCTGCTGACCACAGTGTGTGTGTGTGTGTGTGTGTGTGTGTGTGTGTGACTGTGTGTGTCACGTGACGCAGAATCAGCTGACCGAATAACGAGGAAGTTCCTCCTTCATAAAATGAGACGAGTAACTGCTTGCAAAACTTGATAAACTGCTTAGACTAGTCCGTTTTTTTTTCAATTATTATTATTCTTTACTCCAAGACTGATCACAACATTTTATAAGCAGTTAGGTTATAAAAACTTAGATTGGCCTCATTTGAACAATTTCCATTCTGCTAGTCAATCAAATTGTGACTTAAAGCATTAGTTCAATTCCAGAATGAAATAAATCCTCTGATGATTTACTCTCCTCCGTGTCATCCGAGAAGTTCATGTCTTTCTGTCTTCAGTGGAAGAAATTAAGTTTTTTGGGGGGGAAGTCTGGGGAAATGTGGGAATAAATTGTTAATATGTGGTTACTGATCAATATTAGCCTAAATTTCACTTTCCTCCCATGTTCTGTTTTTATTGTAGCTACTAGTCAGTAATTATATTATTTGCATCACTCGTTTCGTGTAAAATTGATCAAATAGCATCCAGTGGACAGTGATGGCAGAAACGAAGCTTTTCGGAGCTTTGAATCAATTGAGAAAACGATTCAGTATTCTGGAACGCGCTCCGAAGCACTGACTCGAAACAAACTATTCATAAAAGATTCGAATCTTCAAGCAGCAGAGTTTCGAAGCTTCCCATCAGTATACACGGATGCATTCTTCTTCATGATATGTTAGTAGTGTTGTGTCAAAATGTACCATTAGAGCCTGTAATATGACGAGACATGGCCAGTTTGATAAAATTTATTTTAGCTTTATTTAAATAAACTAATTTAGTTGATTAACTTTCAGAAAATGTGTATTTATTTAAATCTAGCTAAAATAGATCGATTGCAACCACTTACCATAGTTTTTTTTTTGTAAATTCAATGAATATTTTTTTTCAGTGCACTTCACTACATTCCAAATACTAATTTTGGACTTTTTAGCTGAAATTTTAGTACATAAAAAACAAGTACTTTTACCAAAGTAACATTGTAAAGGAGTATTTAATACTTTAACTGGAGCAATATTTTATTACTAAAGTGCTTGATTTATGTGCTGAACTCGTCCACCTCTGCTGAGATCTGAATGCATTAATATTAGAGAACGAATCTTTTCGAAGATTCGAATCAACTGAATCAACTGTTCCGCAAAATGACTCGCTGTTTCGAATCATTAAAAACGCCACACGCTGGTGACGCCTGATTAGCAATAACTTTATTTAAAAAATCACTTACCCTTACTCACTTTCTTTTCTCTTTTCACTCTTCTCTGCACCGGTTTTATAGTGCCACCTCTTCATTTCCAAACATTAACCTTTTTGAAACAAATGATTCACAAAGCTTCAGGAGGCAGTGCTTCAAAAGCGGCCATCACTACATGAATGCCCATCATCATACGTGGCATTATGTGTGCAAAATGGGCTATGAATGCCATTTCATACTGACTTTAAGCAACAAAAAGTCTAAGTGACAAACACCACACGTTATACACAGTATAATCTCTTTTTTATTACAAGATGATCTTGAACAGTTCTCCACCTGCTGCTGTTTGCACGTGGTTCTTTCCCAAAGGCCCCTGTAGATTAAAGTCGGTCTGGAGAATCCTAGCGTCTGCTCAGTACAGTATTATACAGAAACTAGCCTTCAGAGACACACAAACATCAGCACATGGAAGCAGAACATATGCTCGGAAACAACGCTGCCTGCTCGTGATGGACAGATGTGCACCAATGTCTAACGCTGTTCGACCTACATGAGCATCAGACACCCATAGAAAGATTTACTACAAAAACTGTCTGTACAAAAACTGCATTTCTCTCTTTTTCTTCTTATAAATCTCTGTTGAATGACAAAGAAAGTCGAGTTTCCTGTGACAGACAGAATGGATGCTCATAGAAAGGTTTCTAGAAAAGTTTCTCTAAACGACAGAACTTTGGCTTGAGTCGTTGATCCGGACAGACATCACTGCATGGATTTCATTGCTGCCTTCAAGTCAAAAGTCATGTTGGAATGATTATATTCACAAGACGGAAGATTTAGAACATTTCTAAGTTATGATAATGTAATTTCTGAATGGTCAAGCATTTCATAAATTTTAAACATGATGTGAAAGTTACTAAGTTACTATTTTTACATTGAACTAACATAAAATCGCATGTCCAGCGAATAAACAACGTTCCTTTAACGTTAGTGCATGGTTGCAGTGTGGTTATTTTGTCAGGATGCAATTTTTTCTCTAATGGGCTGTTCACACACGACGCGTGTTTCTATTCCAACGCAAAGTTTTTGTTAATAATAATACTACAAAAAAAAACATTATGGGAACTAAAAGGTGTTAGCCGGGACAAAAGATGATGTCATTATTTTCACTCCCGTTTTGGTTAATTTTGGGTTATTATTATCTTAAGGTTCTAGTTTGTGTTTCAAAGGTACAATCGCCTTTCTGTCACAGTTTCTTCCAGTTAAACCAAACTTTTATTTTGACGGGTTGCTATGAGGATTCATATTTCAGGGAGGCTTTGTTTAACAAACTAATACAGAATATATTTTCATGGTTATCATTATATTTTATTATCAAAATATTAATAGAATGTTCCAAAAAGTTTTTACCAAGACATAACTTCTTAATAAATGGAATTAGTTTTATATTGTATTAAGAAGATTGCATGGGATGAAAACGTAAAAAAAAAAAAAAAAAAAAAAAAAATTCCGGAGGAAATAAAATAAAAAAAATGAAAGAATAAACCAAAAAGTGTGTTTATCAGGTGCTCCTGAAGGCAGCAATAAAAGCATCATCTGAGGAAAAACTGATTGGTCTAAAACCTTGACCTAGTTTCACAGAGAAAAGTGAGAAAAGCAACGTAAAATGAGAACACACTGAATCTTGAATGCTGCTCTGTGAGGGCTGCGGTTCTGAATCGCTCACGAATCCGGATTTCCACAGGAAACATCTTCGTGTCCGTCGTTTGAACGAGAGTCACAGGAGAGGCGTCCCGGCGTCACGCCATGGTCTCTTTCCCCGGGAGCCTCCTGTCGTTAAAGGTATGCATGTTAATCACCTCCTCTGTTTTGACGATGACGGGCGGCTGGGTTTTCTGTTTCCGCCGTCGCTGGCATTTCAGAGACACCCTGAGCTCCTCCAGCATCACGCTGCAGAACGAGCGCTGCGCACAGAGGAGAAACCACAGACACACTGTGAGCTCATCTCAACACAGATATACATCTGCTTCAAGATCAGGCTCCAGCAGGGCCACAAGTGTCCAGGTTTATAGCCAAATTTCTTATGAAGCTCAAATATTCATATAAGAACTTATTATTCTTTACAATGTTAGGGTTCAAATCCAAATGGTCATTTTAGTGCTGTGAACTGTTCTACACTATATGTCCGACTGGGCTGCTGTCACTTTAAGAGCTACTGCTCTACACTATATGTCCGACTGGGCTGCTGTCACTTTAAGAGCTACTGTTCTACACTATATGTCCGACTGGGCTGCTGTCACTTTAAGAGCTACTGTTCTACACTATATATCCGACTGGGCTGCTGTCACTTTAAGAGCTACTGTTCTACACTATATGTCCGACTGGGCTGCTGTCACTTTAAGAGCTACTGTTCTACACTATATATCCGACTGGGCTGCTGTCACTTTAAGAGCTACTGTTCTACACTATATATCCGACTGGGCTGCTGTCACTTTAAGAGCTACTGTTCTACACTATATGTCCGACTGGGCTGCTGTCACTTTAAGAGCTACTGCTCTACACTATATGTCTGATAAAGGAGTGAAAGGGTGACCTCTGGTGTCTGCGTCTGGTACCTTCTCGATCTGCGCGTTCTGTTTGGATTTGTACAGCACCTCGCCGACGGCCACGAACACGGACAGCACCAGGCCGGCGGCGAGGACGATGAAGATGCCGCCGATGTTCTGTACGCCGAGGGCACTGGCCTCCTTACTCTCCTCCTCCGGACAGCCGTTCCCTCTCCACCACTTCTCCTTCATCATGTGCAGCTTGCCCTCCTCCTGCAGCTGCAGGATGGCGATGGTGATCTTGTCCCGATACGGAGAGCCTGCGGACGGAGACGAGAACAGGGAAGCAGCAGCGGGTTCACGATCTGGTTCCAGCACAAGTGGAATGTCAATGACTAATTTTCTTCTTAAATAGGACATTATTATTCTTTAAAAAAAGAGGTTTGATCTTTAAAACGAGTGAAAGCTGTTCTGGGTGATGGACAATATTCATTACTGTTATTTTCAGTGAATAACTTTAATTCATTGAGAAATTGTTATAGTTTTTATTGATACTTATTAATACATAATTAGTTGTTGATCATTTTAGTTTTACTAATTTAGTATTTTTTAATGACTATTATAGATTTCATTTATTTTATTTCATGTTTTTAAAGTTTTTAAGTAGATTTTAGTTTTTATTTGACATTTTTTAAATGTTTCATTTTCTGTTTTTAATATTTTTAGTTTTTAATAATATTTTGAATTAGTTTTAATCCTTTTTCATTTAATTTTTTTTAAATATCTCTTTGTTATTATTGGTTTTTATTCAAATTTCCTTCATTTTAACTTAATGTTTTAGTCATTTTATTTTGTGTTTTACTGTCTATATAATTTACATTTTTATGCTTTTTGTTTAGATTGTATTAGTATTTTAAATTAGTTTTTATTTTTCAATGTTCTTTTTCATTTTAATTTTAGTTGAAGTTTAAGTCATTTATCATGTATTTTAATTTTGAGTAGTTCATGTGTGTATAGTTTTTTTTTTTTTTTTTTTTAGTATAAGTTTGTTATTTTAGTACACTTAAATGATAAATTAATAATTGGCAACTACCTGAAATAAAGATATGTTTTTTTATTCATATTAAATTTTATATTATAATAACATATTTTTTAGTCAGCTATAAAAACCCAATATAAGTGACCCAATATTAATTTTTAAAAGAACATGTATTTAAATGAATAAATGAACATGAAATGAATGATTTTCTGTGCTAATCGACACAAGCGCTGCTGATGGAGCTCCTAAACATCTGTAATATCACACATCATTACACGAGCTGCATTCTTTGATAAAGCACTGATGTTATTCCAGGAATATGTATTTAGTGAACGATCACTAGGTTAACAGGATTACACAGAGGGAAAGCACAAACACGGAGGATTTGTGCAGATAAAGATGGATAAATATTGCCCCTTTTATTCACTCCTCCCCGCAGAACTGCTCTCAGATATGAAGGTTTATATAAAGCATGCAGATCTTTATATAAGACTCATGGGAAATGAAACTAGAAACTAGAACAGACAGAAAGAGATTGTATGTTCAGTCTGTCTTCTGTGCATTTTTGAAAATATACTAAAATATACTATATATAATGTACACGACCGGTCAAAAGTCTGGGATCAGACTTTTAAAGAAGTCTCTTCTGCTCATCAAGGCTGCATTTATTTGATCAAAAATACAGAATAAAACAGTAATCTTGCTATTAGAATATAAAATATGTGTTTCAATTTTGGATATCTTTTAAAATATAATTTATTTCTGTGATGCAAAGCTGAATTTCCATCATCATTACTCCAGTATAAAGTGTCACATGATCCTTCAGAAATCATTTTTAATATTCTGATGTATTATTAGAATTATCAATGTTGTGCTGGTGTACACACACACACACACACACACACACACACACACACACACACACATATATACATATATATTTCACAATATTACAATTATTCCCAGCTTTTTTATTTTTTTATCAAAAAAAATGCAGCTTTAATGAGCAACATAAAAACATAAAAAAATGTATAAAAATGTTAGATAAAATTTGAAAGGAAAAAAAATGATAATACAGATTCAAAATATTAATAAAAATTAAAAATAGTTTGTCAGTGATAGTAAAAGAGCACGTATTACTGCTCTAAATAAACCCTCATCATCTGTCCCTGCAGGATGCTGATGCTGATGCTGTGATGAATGTCTGACTGATGCAGAAGGGTGTGTGTTGTACCCATGGGTGTCCCCACGCCGTACGCCTTGGAGTCGATCAGGCCGCCGATCTGCGTCAGGTTACAGTTTCTCTGCGTGACGAACTCGATGGTGGTGGACTCCATCAGAAAGGCGTAGTCAGACGTCAGCACGCGATGGATGCCCTCCTCCACGCTCTTCACCATCACAGACTGACGCCGGCTGTTCATGAACTCCCACATCTTATCATACGTCGAGATCTTGGTTTTCTGCAGCGGAGACCGAGACGTTTATCCATTCAACTGGAAATACTATTAATATCTGGAAATATTGATTGGGATGCACTGATGCTGCAAACTAATGAGCCGCTTAACAGATGAAACTGAATCATAACTGATGAATGACTCTATCGTCTTCTGTAGAGCTGCTGTATAGATTAAAAATGAATGCTATTAGAAGATTAACACAGTTTGTTTCAGTGCAGCTGCTTTGAATCCATCAGCGCTGTAGAAATCAATCTGACATGAATAACAGATTCTCCTGCAGTACCTTGAAGAAGGTCATGGTGGCGCCGTCCTCCACCAGGCCGTACAGGATCTTGGTTTGTTTGGCCAGATCGTCGGCCGAGTCGATGGGTGACTCCATGCGCTCCACCGTCAGGAAGGCGGCCAGGTTTGCGGTGTAGGACGAGATGATGATGAGGGTGAAGAACCACCAGATTCCTCCCACGATCCTAGTGGACAGAGCCTTGGGCATCAGCTCCGAGCCTGAGGAAATAAATCAGCTGAACCCCTTCTTTGCATTGCATCAGCTCATGAACACTCGTTTGGGAAATGCCTGCCCTAAATGATCATTTCTCAGTAATTTGGCATCTCCTGTCTCCTACAGCTGTGTGATCAGCTCAGAGACGCTGACGGACTCACCCTGCCGCATGAGAGCGCCGACACCGAACCAGAAGCTGTTCAGCAGCGTGAAGTTGTTCTCCAGCACGTCTGAGTCGGGGTTACAGGGGTGAGGGTTATACCACTCGTACGGACTGAACCTGAGCCACAGAGAGAACATAGACTGACGCATTAACTGCCACAGCACACACACACACACACACACACACACACACACACACTGATCAACACTAAGAACACACTGCAAGCAAAACCAGTGTTTTCATGCACAGGTTAGTTTTATGGTCCATTTTGCTCATGAAAGAAAACATATCTAATACACATCTATTTGCGTCTTTACAGTTCAATTTCAATACATATTAATACATATTAAAAGGTTTTTATCTTCACTTCAGCAGCACTTACATACACCAACACTTACAGGTTTATTCCTCTCTATATTCTAAAGGTTTTCACTGAGGGGTTTGTTCATAAATAATTTTTTTTTCTGATTTTATACAACATTTTATTTGTAAAAACATGGCAAAAATACATATTTTTAAAGTTTGTGAGTTTGTTTCTTTACTTCAGCAGCACTTACATACACCAACACTTACAGGTTTATTCCTCTCTATATTTTGAAGGTTTTTACTGAGGGGTTTATTTATATATAATTTTTCTGAGTTTATACACAATTTTATTTATAAAAACATAGCGCAAAAGCATGTTTTTAAAGGTTGTGGGTTTCTTTCTTCACTTCAGCTACACTTACATACACAAAAACTTACAGGTTTATTCCTCTCTATATTCACAAGGTTTTTGCTGAGGGGTTTGTTCATATTTCACTCACATTGATTTATACAATATTTCCGTCCTAAAAAACAGGGCAAAAATACATATTTTTAAAGTTTGTGAGTTTGTTTCTTTACTTCAGCTACACTTACATACACAAAAACTTACAGGTTTATTCCTCTCTATATTCTGAAGTTTTTTAATGAGGGATTTGTTTAAATATCATTTTTCTGAGTTTATACACCATTTTATTCATAAAAATGTGCTAAAAATGCATGTTTTTTAAAGGTTGTGGGTTTCTTTCTTCACTTCAGCAGCACTTACATACACCAAAACTTACAGGTTTATTCCTTTCTATATTCTGATGGTTTTTATTGAGTTTTTTTTTATTTATATATAATTTTTCTGATTTTATACAACATTTTATTCCAAAAAACATTGCGTAAAAGCATGTTTTTAAATGTTGTGGGTTTCTTTCTTCACTTCAGCTACACTTACATACACCAACACTTACAGGTTTATTCCTCTCTATATTCTGAAGGTTTTGACTGAGGGGTTTGCTTATATATCATTCACTCTGATTTATAAAACATTTTATTCCAAAAAACATGGACATGCCTGGTTATATATAAAAATAGATAAATCCAAAATCCCTTCTGTAAAAATCTACAGTAACATGTTAACAAAATCAAATAATTATGGATCTGGCTTCATCCAATGTTCAGATTTAAGTTTTGAAAATTATTTTGCTAATGTCTTATTTGCTAATTTAAAAATAACATGTCCGAAAACTTGTTATACAAAATAGTTATTTTAATGAACTGTGTTTAATCAGCTGGGTAAACAATGACATTTATTAGTCAAACATCTTGACAGTATTTATCTGTAGTGTCTTGCCTTCAAGACATATGATTGATTGTGCAGCATTTGTGGCACTTTTTCATCTCGGTAGATTATTTATATCCATATTGTGGTTACATCAGTTTATAAACAGCCACATTTATATTATTTTTTGATCTGTGTGTCGTGCATGTGTGTGCATTTGTGTGTGTGTGTGTGTGTGTGTATGTGTGTGTAATTCCAGTCCACAGACTGCATCTGGCAGGAAAGGTCACAGCAGAACTATCATCACACATGCACTCATGTTCAGAATAATAAAACAGCCTCTCTCTCTCTCTCTCTCTCTCTCTCTCTCTCTCTCTCTCTCTGTGTGTGTGTGTGTGTGTGTGTACTGAATTTGAACAGCAGTACAGGTGGATAAAAGCGTTCAGGCTCCGATTAAAGCATCCAAATCAAATCTTATTGTACATTGGGGTCTGAAAATGTGAGACTGTTTTGGACATCTGGGAGTTTTCCTGCACTCTTAAAAATATAGTAAAATTTAAGTAAAATGTACCAAAATATAATTAAATATTTAAGCTAAACAGTATTTAATTTTCCTGCCATCAAATATGGTGTTGCAATTTTATTTGTAATGTAACATTTCTAAAAGTGATTTGCAAATAATGTGGTATAGTGCAATTTTATTTATATTTTATAAATATTTTATTTATTAAGTTATGCCATAAAATGTATATGAAATATGTAATATTGTGCATTTTTCCTATTGTGGCTAATCAAGTGTGTGATTGATGCATTAGAAATAAAGCTAAATAAAGCGACTGCCGTGTGTGTGTGTGTGTGCGTGTGTGTGCGTGTGTGTGTGTGCGTGTGTGCGTGTGTGCGTGTGTGCGTGTGTGTGTGTGTGTTTGTATAAAGCTTGAGGAACATCTCTATGTGCGCTCTGGGATTTTGAAAAACTCTTCTGTGTGTTTAGAGGTAAATTGGGGCTTTTCTAATCAATACAGCAGTTTAAAGTCAATATTCCAATTAAGAGCAGAACAAGACGCCGTGAACAGAAACCCAGTGACTGCTACAGTATATCAGCATCATATCATTCAGAAGCAGAACACTTACCCAGAATGCCACACACACACACACTCACTGTGCATATTCCAATCTAACTTAGGTGACAGTTACGGCTTTTCTTTCGTGTCATGTCGCCAGTAACATTAAACACTGACGCCGAGCTTTAAAAAGCACTTTACATCAGCACTTGTTCATCTGCTAAACAGAGCCTGATTGATTTCCTCTGGAACGTTTCAGAGGATTTCCAAATTAATAGAGCTGAGCCTGGAGACTCCTGTGAGACGCGCCATAAACGCTGAGAGATATTAAAGCAGGACTGAGAGATATTACAGTGAGGCAGTTATTAGAGAGGATGAAGGGGAAAGTAACTGAGAGAGTAATTATGGGATATCCAGAGGTCTTCAACAGAACATCACCATCAGACAGCATCAGGAAACACTGCCATTCTGGAGAATTACCAGCAAACTGAGCTGAACATACTGATGGATGAATGAGGATGAAGACGGGCGTTTGGTCAAAGACGCACGAGGGTCACATGTTACCTGGCTATGACAAACAGCACACAACTGACACCCAAGCAAGCCAGCAGAATATACATCCAGATGTCAGGGGACAGAGGGTTGAGGAAGGAGAAGACGCCGGGGTTGGTGCCGTTGGGTTTTCGGTACAGGATGCTGATGCCCAGGGTCATGAAGGGTTTGGAGAAGTCAATCACCTTCTCTCGCACGTATGTGATGGTCAGCGGAGCCACGGCCAGGTCTGCTTTCTGTCAGCCACCAACAGACCAATCAGCACAGAAAGATTCATCAGGTGACGCTTTTTAGCTGCGTTACCAACCAAAAGATTCAAATGAATCAGTAAGTCAACTCTTGAATCCTAACCCTAACCCTAACACCTGAAAAATAAAAATGGTACTCTGAATGGTACGGCGAATCACTGTCGTAACAAGTGAATCATTGAATCGTTCGTTTCAAACAGCAGATTCACATGACAAACGTTGAATATTAAGTCAGCACAGCTGTAGGTTTGTTAATAACGATTCATACTAGTGAACAAAGATAGCTTAAGGAACTCATTCATTCACTTGATTTGTTCAAACGACTGATTCATTTAGGAAACGAGGCAAGCCTTTATGAATGATTCACTGAATCACTGACTGACTTGATTTGTTAAAAATGCTAATTCATGCGTTAATCATTTCATCACATTAATTTTTCTCAAAAAATAAATCACACCAAACTAACACGTGAAATCAACAGCTCTAGTGAAGCAGTACATTGAACCAAAAGATTCAACTGAATCAGTTCATCAACTCATGAATCATTGATTCAGTCTTTAAACTGTGAAGTGACTTTTCTCATTAATTATGTAGAAGCGTTCAGAATATATACTGTATCACAACAAATGTATTTCTCTGGGCCAGAAGCCAACATTTTTGAATTGAGATAAAGCTGAGATATATATACATATAAAGCTAATTCTAAATATTTTAATAAAAATTACTAGTAGGCCCTATATATAAAAGAAAATCAAAATAACATTGGTGCTCTCCATAAACATAACGAACACTCATCAGGGTTATTCTAATTAATAAAACCAGAAACATCATTTTTTTTTAGTTGTTGTAAGAAAATTGAAATAAAATAAAAAATAAATATTAGACGAAACACTTAAAACAAATGAAACTTAGAAATGTTGCCTTGGTGAGTAACTGGGATAAATTGAAATAGATCTATTAAATAAATAAATCTAAAAAAATCTAAAGATAAATATACTAATAAAAATAACAAAATTAGTAAAAACAATAGACTACAATTAAAGCTAAACGAGAATTATAAATGTTGCTAAAATAAATTGAGGTAACATCACGTACTTAAAATTTAAATAAATTAAACCTATATTATAAAATAATATTAAAAACACATAGTAAAATTGCTAAAAACTGAACATATAAAAATAAAAGCTAGTTTAAACTCACGTGGTCCATGAGCTCGCGCACCATGCCGCTCCACTGCCCCGTGCTCTCCTCGAACGCTCCGTATCTGCCGTCCTCCACTAACCGGATCTCGTAACGGAAGCCCAGGATTCCCGAAAGCTCCCGCAGCAGATCCACACAGAATCCCTCGAAGCGCTCGTTCCCGTACAGAGGTTTATCCGACTTCTTAAACATGACGTACGGCTCCTCCTGAGACACACAGAAGAAAAACACAGCGTTTCATACAGCACTGTGTTTATTAGTCAGTGGACTGGCAGAAAATAAAGATATATCAGTAAATAAATGAATAAATGCATTTTTGATTGAGTTTAGGATGAAGATGAAAGCAATATAATATATATATTTAGAAATACAGAAATACATTTAGAAATACATTTAGAAATGTTTTAAAAATATATAAATAATAATTGTACATTTTTGTGACTAATTATATATATTTTACTTTTAATATTATAAATGTAGAACTTTGTTCCTTAAAACAATATAAAAAAACTTAAACTGAATAAACTGAAAGAATTAAATTACTAAAAGGATAGTTA
>NC_039271.1:5907735-5910235 GCF_003368295.1 Carassius auratus | reverse complement strand
GTGAGTGATTGAGTGAGTTAGTGAGTTAGTGAGTGTGAGTGAGTGAGTGAGTGAGTGTGTTTGAGTGAGTTAGTGAGTGAGTGAGTGTGTGAGTGATTGAGTGAGTTAGTGAGTGAGTGAGTGTGAGTGAGTGAGTGAGTGAGTGTGAGTGAGTGAGTGAGTGAGTGTGTTTGAGTGAGTGAGTGAGTGTGTGAGTGATTGAATGAGTGAGTGAGTGAGTTAGTGAGTGAGTGTGTGAGTGAATGAGTGTGATTGAGTGAGTGAGTGAGTAAGAGAGGGAATGAGTGAGTGTGAGTGATTGAATGAGTGAGGGAGTGAGTGAGTGTGATTGAGTGAGTGAGTGAGTGTGATTGAGTGAGTGAGTGTCTGTGAGTGTCTGAATGTCTGGGTGATGATGATGATGATGATGAGCTCTTCATCACTACAGTGTTTAATTATAACAAATTTTTCTATGTGGTAAATGTTCTGCAATACAGACTGAAATTGCCGTGGCAACCCTTGTCTCATCACAGGCCTCCTGCTGCATGCTAGCAACAGAGATTCACCACACAGGCAACGGTTTCCATGGCAACTCTGCCTCACTGGTGGCAACAGTTGTCAAGATAATAGAGAGAGAGACCGCAGGTGAGAGAGAGACAGAACTAAGTCTGTGTGTGTGTGTGTGTCTCTCTCTCTCTCTCTCTCTCTCTCTCTCACTCCTATTGCATCAGATATTTATATATTAGTTACTGTATAAGCACACACCGAGGCTCAACAGATGTTATATTACAAATGGATTAATATGCAGTATGCTGAAAAAATGGCACTTATATATTAGTGCAGCTGGAGAAAAAAGGGGAGAGTTTTTGCACTAATTCACTGTGATTGAGACCTGTCTTCCTGCAAATTCCAGTGTGTTAGTATGAGTGAGTGAGTGAGTGAGTGAGTGAGTGTGAATGTGTGTCACTCACTCACTCACTCACACTGTGTAAAATGTAAATGCCGATAGTATGAACAGTTTGAATGAAATCTTTGAATGTTGAACTCTTAGAATTGAAATGCTGATACTTTGAACTGTTTGAATTTAGTCATTGAACGTTGAAATGTTAGAAATGAATCATTGAACAGTGAACTGTTAGAACTGAAATGCTATTAGTTTGAACTGTTTGAACTGAATCATTGAACGTTTGAACTTTGAATTGAATCACTGAACACTTAAATTTTTTTTATTGTTTTTAAATCATTTTTTAATTGTCACCCTAAAAATATGAATCAATCCGCTACAGTCTTCTAGTCTGATCAGCTAAAAACCACACAAAATCCTCTTCCTGAGGAGACCAGGTGAGTCCATTGAGCACCTCAGACAACACACAAACGAACTAATCTAAGTCAATATTCAAATCAGTTTGAACTCATTAACATAAATGATAAGGACCTTCTCCGGTTGCCAGATTGTGTTTCTTCACTTAGCACCAAACTAACACTGCGAGCAGACGCCGCGGTCGGCTGAAGAGTGTCACCATGGTAACAGGGGAACACTCCAGCATCAGGACCAGAAGCGTACAGTACACGAGGGAAACAACATCGCAACTGTCATCAATTAACTCTGGAATCAAAGCCTGACATATGACATAAATAATAGTGTGAGAGAACTGATGTTTTGTCTGTACAGTTACACTAGAAGAGCTTTGACTTTAGTACATATCAGATAACAGAAAGTATGTTTTGAAGAACAATTTTGATCATTTAGACACTTGAAATGTGTGTATCGAGTACAATAAGAAGTGTGTGTGTGTGTGTGTGTGTGTGTGTGTTGGGGCATCTAACAGTCCGCAATCCCCAGAGCATTTCATCTCTTTGTTTTCAGATGATAAGCAACAAACCGCAAATGAACTTGGAGTGAACGCCCGGAGCTCTTTCTGAAGGATAAGTTATATTCCTGCTAATGAATCCCATTATCTTCCGTCTGAAGAGCAGATGAGAGAAAGACATAAACATCCGTAACTCTAATGAAGCGCTTCATCAGCTCACGTCTCCAGACTCATGTCACTTATTTATTATTTAGCCCAGCCCTTTATCTTCTGATATTAATAAGCGTTCAGCGACGAGATGATTTACCGCAGATCTGAAAGCACGCTTGTCTGGAGAAGATCACGGGAGATCTGCACGTCTGCAGAGGACTTTTCCAGGAGAAACAGATGAATATATTTCTCTGAATCACAGATTGATTTTATGAGAAACTGCTGACACACACACACACACACACACACACACACACACACACACACACACACACACACACACACACACATATATATATATATATATATATATACACACACACAAACACAAACATTCACTCACTCTCACACACATTTTTGTTAATATTTATTAATAACAAATATTTGTATTAATTAATAAGATTTTCATATTTAATTAATATTAAAATGTATAATATTAAAATAATAATTAAATTATAGTTTAATAATATATCAATTAAATTATAAAATTATAACAATAT
>NC_039271.1:5737735-5902735 GCF_003368295.1 Carassius auratus | reverse complement strand
CTCTCTCTCTCTCTCTCTCTCTTTACCCTGATCCCGGACGAGCCCCCAAAAGAACGAGAGAGCAGGGGCTCATAACAAATATAATTATTAACTAGTTATATAATTTAATTGATATTAATGAATATAAAAAAGTATATTTTAAATAATATGTCATTATTTTCTCACATGTCTGTAATGGGAATCTGGGTGGAAAATGTTCTTAGTTGTCAAATTCTAATATAAAATTACTGACTATTTATATAATTAATATTAATAAACATAAGTAAAATATTTTATGTAAGATTTCTGTATTATATAATTAATTCATATTTATATCATTAATAATTTTGCAAACATTTATTACAATTATAAAACATAATATGTGGCTATTTATACAATTAAATTTATATGAATAAATTAATTTATATATATATATATATATATATATATATATATATATATATATATATATATATATATACACACACACACACACACTGGATGTCAAATATAAACATATATTAATGAATGAATTACTGTATATATATATAATTTTTCCAATTAAATCATTAAAGATATTGATTAATATTTTATATATTTAAATAAACAATTTAAACAATAAAAGTCTTTAACTTTTACAATAAGATCATTCTAGTATGTTTTAAACCTTTAATACTCTAAAACCTTTATCACTTTTTTACAGTAACAAGAAACAAGATTGTGCATCATGAGAATTACTAACAAACTCAAAACCTTAAACATCTGGAGAAATAACAGCAATGAGAAATTGAGGGAAATTAGCTTCAATCTCCTGAAAAAAAATGTTTTCCTTAAATCCTAAAATCGGCTTAGTTATCGTAAGCAACATCCAATTTTGTTTCGGTTTTGAGGGGAAATGTGATCTAGGAGTAAGATTTCATGGGATTTACTTATGAATATTTCATCCTGTGCAATTGTCTTCACAGTCTATCAGACATAGACGGCCCTGGATCTCTCTCACACACACACTCTCACACACACACACACACACACACTCGCGGCGCAGTAACATCAGTGTCTCAGTGAGTATTTTGAGCAGGTTTAAAGTGTTCAGATCACATGTGTGCACATGTCGCTCCGCTGGGAGCTGGCAGCATGCTGGGATACTCAGAGGGAGGGGCTGCAGTGCTTCATGTGACCTTAACAACGGTAACTAATGGTCGCCTGGCAACCGTTGCCTCTGGTACTCGAGGGGAGATCGAGGACTTTAGGAAAAGATGCAGTAAAAAACCACACATCACTCACACAGAGACATGACACGAGTGCTCTTATCAGATAGAAAGATTAATGTCACAAACGCCAGAAGCTTTTATTTTTTATACTTTTATAAATACATTTTTCATGATATTTTTAGTATTAGTAGTAATTAAATAACTAACTTTATTTTTTGTTTTTTAGTAAGTCATGTTTATTCCTTGACTTTTAGTATTTATTTATTTCCAGTTAGTAATTTTCAGTGCTTTTAATCCGTTTTTTTTTTTTTTTTGGTAATTTTAATTAATTTTTTTTATATTTTTGCTATGTCCTAGTTTTTATTTAATATTTATATTTAGGTTTAATTCATTTTTATTTCAGTTTAAGTATTTATTTCAAGTTAGCAATTGCATTGCTTTATATACTGTTATCGTTTTTATTAATATTTTGAATAACCTTTTAGTTTTTTATTTTCATGTTAGTTTTTGTAATTTTATTTTGCTTTTGATCTTTTATTTATTGATATCAGTCTTAGTTTTAGTTTTTTATTTATTTATAGCTAGTTATTTTAGTGCCTTATATACTATTGTCATTTTTATTCAAGTTTTAAATTAACATAAAATTATATTATATTAGAAATATAAAGCTACTTTAATTCAATTTAGTAATTTAAGTGCTTCTCTCATTTAGTTTAATAGTTTATTCAGTATGTATTTATTTATTTCCAGTAAGTAATTTTAGTGTTTTAATTTTAATGTGCATTTACAGTCTAAAAAATGTCCTGTTAAATTTACATACAACACTGACTAACATTTAAGCATAAATTAATACATTAATGGCTGCCAACAGCGGGAGCCGTCACTGAATCCCTAATGAAAACAAATTATTCCAGCTCCTGGTTTGATCCAATTTGTGTGATTATAGGCAAATGCTCGGAGAAGGTAATAAAATCCCTTCGATTAATTAGAATAGACTAATGAGGAAATCACTGCGCTGAGATTTACGTCCACTGTCTAATCTGTTTCTGTGCTCATACTAGTCAAACTGGTTAATCAGTCTAATAAACTAGTCTAATTACTCACTCCAGCACATTATGTATAATTATTATATAATTTTGTTTATGCATAAAACACCCAGATGACCCACTGGGTTGTTGACAAATGGACATGTCTGTCAACTTTTTCTTTTTATTTATTTAACACAACGATTTTAGGTTAAAATTTACATATGCATAATGAAAAGTTTATTTTAAGTCTAGTAAATAAAAAAGATTTTTATTAAATTTTTATTAAACTAGTTCATTTTAAATGATCTTGCAAATATTTACATTTTGAGTTTCATTTATGCAAATATTTAAATTTTTTACTTACACATTTACATTCTTGATTATTATTTACAACTATTTGTTTTTGATTTACAAATACTTTTGTTTTTATTTACAAATATTTACATTTTTGTTTTATTTACACATTTACATTCTTTATTATTATTTACAAATGTTTACGTTTTTGTTTTTTATTTACAAATAGTTACTTTCTTAATTATTATTTACAAACAACAAATCTTTTAGATAAAAATAGTTACATTTTGTAATATTTGCATTTTGATTTTAGTTATATTTTTTTACATTGCTTCTGATTTTTTTTGGTCTTGTATTGCAACAAATTCATTTCTAAAAATAAAAGTTATCCAACTTTCAACTCAAAATAACACAAAATTGATTTAAAGAAAAATTATATGATGAAATATTTCTGAGATGATATTCGTGTGATGTAAACATGTGATTATTGTCACGTACTGCGTGGTTTGGTGTATGTTTATTAAAGAGCAGTATGCAGCATGCAGTGTTTTCGCTCGTGTTCATCTGTGTGTGTGATTGGCTGGTGCTCACCGGTGCTGTCGTCATACACCACCGTCACCATCCTCCACCTGAAGAAGTGCACGAGGTCGAGGATGGCCCGGCTGAGCGAGGAGAAGTCTGGATATAGACTGATGTAATATGAGTCTCTGTTATCAGACACCTGGTGCTTCCAGCGCGTCTGGATGTGAGGCACGCCCAGAGCGTTCGAGATCGACTGCACCGCATTGGCTGACGAGCTGTGGGAGGGGCCAAAGATCGCTGCCACGCCCAGGGACAGCTGCTCGCAGGCTGTGATTGGACGATAAAACAACATGGAACCAATCAAATGCTGCTCGCCAGAAAACAGTTTGACATAAATAGTAATAATCATCTTGATCTTTTTCAAACATTTACATTATTGAAGTTTACCTAATAATATATATGTTCTTGACTTTTATTGAAAATATTTAAAGTACACATTTAGTTTATTATTTAAAATTACTGACATTTTTTTTTTTTTTACAAACTGTTACATTTTTGTTTTAATTTCAAAATATTCACAGGTTTTTATTTAAACAACTTTTAAATTCTTGATTTTAGTTTACAAACATTTGCATTCTTGACTTATGTACAGATATTTAAATTTTTATGTACAAAACACTCTTTGTTATGAATCATATATATATATATATGTTTTTATTTACAGATGTTTTTTTTACATTCTTGACTTTTACTGACAAAGATTTACAGTACAATTTTAGTTTTTCTTTTTGTTTAAAATTATTGATATTTTTCGTTTGTATTTCAAACAGTTCTGTTTTTGTTTTAATTTAGAAATATTTACAGATTTTTGCTTAAACTAATTTGAATTCTTGAATTTTATTGTTATTTTACCAACATTTACATTCTTGGATTATTTACAAATATTTTCATTTTTATTTAAACATTTAAACATTTTGGTTATTTTAACACTTTTGATTTATAAATATAATTTTTTTTCTTTTTATTTACAAATATTTCCATATTTGGTTTCCATGTTTGGTATTCAGTAAAACTTGGCATTACTGATTTTATTCACATATATTTATATTTTTTACTTTTTTACTTACTTTCTTGTTTTCTGTTTACAAATATTTTGATATTAACATTCTTGATTTTTGTTTACATTTTGTGTTTTTATTTAGAAATATTTACATTTATTTTTTTTATTTAAATTTTCGTTCCTTTAACTTGGACTCAGGTTTTCACACAAAGCAATCATACATGACTTAAGTATAACTGACTCAAGTTAATTTTATTTTTATTTATGTTTTTATGTATTTTTTGTACGCTTTGTAGTTCTACATTTCAAATCCCCATCCTCTCATGTTGTATTTGGATTGACATGATGGCAATTTATTCCAGCATGCTCTCTGAATAATAAGTGTAGGCATGTTTCTCCCTCCCTTTCATGAGATTTCTGCTAATAACAGGTTTTCCACAGCAGTCGAGGTCACTAATGTATGTATTGAAATCATGTGCATCTGTTTTCTGTGCTTAAATAGCATGTTCTCCGACAGCAGAAGTCATGCTATTTCTCCAAACTGAGCCCAATTTCACTTTTCATTCCAGCGCGTATGAAAGCAGCCTGAGAAAAAAGGGTTATTAAAATTACAAATGAGGCCAGCACTGAAGCTTTGGGCTTGAAATGACAAAGCACAGAAAATAGGGCAGTGTGGGAAAGAAAAAAGAGACGGTTTTCAGGAAATACATGAATGTTTAAACGCGCTTGAGCTGAGAAGAAAACACTTGTGTGTTTGCAGTCTGTTCACTCACCTACAAATATTTACATTCTGAGATTTTATACACAAATATTTACTTTATTTAAAAATATTTACATTTACAAATAAAAATTCAAAAATGTTTAAATTGTTGATTATTGCTAAGTATTTACACTTTGGGTTTTATTTGCAAATATTAAAATTATTGTGATTTACAAATTACATTTGTATTTTATTTAAGATATTTACTAATATTACAAATATTTACAATTAGTTTTTTTTTTCAAATATTTACATGTTTAATTTATTTAAACATTTTTTATTATTTAAAAATATTAAACATTTTTATTATCATTTACAAATATTTGCGTTCTTCATTTATATTGTGAAATATTTACACTTTTTATTTGTATTTATGAATATTTGCATTCATTTATATTTTGAAATTTACATTAAATTTTATGTGCTAATATTTAGATTATTCCTTTGTATTTACACATATTTAAATGTTTGATTTCATTCACAAATACTTACATTCTTCATTGGTAAAATTTCTAAATATTTGCCTCAGTTTGTGTTTACGAATATTTACATTGTTAAGTACTGGTTAGAAAAGAAAGATAAGATCACAAGTTTAAATGTGTTTTGAGGCCAAACGCTGGTGTGTTTTAGCAGCTCTCTCACCCTTCCTGGAGGCCTCGAAGCTGTCGAACACGTTGATTCTCTGGATGTCGTAGGTCAGTGTGGTGTTGGGCAGAAGTGTTCGGTTCCTGTTGATGGTGTTCAGAGCGAATTTAAAGGCCAGCTCCTCGGGTCCGGACGGGCCGCTCTCTATCGACTCAAATATCCCACCTGCAGACGGACAGGAGAGATTCAGTTTCATCACACACACACACACACACACACACACACACACACACACACAGTGAACACACACAGCATCTGGATCCAAAACATCAAATTAACAGAGAAACTCAGAGTGAGACGCAGCTTCAGTTAAACATCTGGAGCAGGATTTGCTTTCACTGACACCGATCCACATCATCTCTCTTATTAGAGTTAACTAACACTACACAATAAAATAAACTTTAACTGAAAACTTTAAAATGTATCATTTTAATTTAAAGAACCACACAGATGGGAAATCAAAAATTACCTGTATTACTGTGTATGATGTAGCTGTCCATCAGTGTAAACAATGTGCAAAGTAATTAAACCAAAAAGTACACGATTTATAAAGTTATTGGCTTCTAAAGTAAGGAGTCGACTCTGAATCGCTGAAACGAGTCGTTATAGATTTCAAATCTTTTGCCCATCTCTATGTACGTCACTAGAATTGAGGTAATTTTAAAATGATATTTTGGTAAAATGTTTTTTACCCTTGGATGGATTTAAACCTATTGTACAGGACTTATAAACAGTGATAGGAAGCTTAGAATGTTCATCTTACTGGCTCTTTAAGTTGATACTACAATAACTAAAACCAAAATAAAATACAAATTAATTAAATATATATGTAGGAATAAAATAAGTGACAAAATAGTCCAATAAAAACCTAATCGAAATATGAATAAAAATGAATTTTAATACCATTTCATTTTAGATTCACTTGTATAATTTGTGCAATTTTCCAAAATAAATTTTCTTAATGAAATTTTTATAAAATGCCTAAATACATTTTAAAAGCCTGATATAAGTTTTTTCATTATTTTCAACAATATGTAGAAAACATATATGTAAACGTAATAAATGTAAAAATGAACCTATACATTTAATTACACACACACACACACACACACACACACACACACACACACACACACATATATATATATATTAGGGGTGTAACGATACGCGTATTCGTATTGAACCGTTCGGTACGACGCTTTCGGTTCGGTACGCGGTACGCATTATGTATACCGAACGGTTCGTTGGAGTAATTAATTATATTTGAAAAAAAAAAAAAGAGAGAGAAAGAAATATAATGATATGCGTTCAACAAGGTAGCCCAATAACCCAAACAACTTAACAGGCAACGCCCCTGACACTCCCGAAGAAGAATAAAACACCATCTTATATGTTTATGTTAGGCTACTCAGCAGGCGCTCGCTCACTCAGTACGCGCTGAAGGCTCGTTGCAAAATAGCCAATGCGTTTAACAGACTAGAAATGAGAAGATCCTCCAATAACCAACAGGTCTGGTGTTTGGGTGCACTTTGGATTCCCTTTAAGCTATAATGGTGATGGCAAGAGAGTGGTGGATAAAAAAACAACGGTATGTCGCATCTGCAACATGACAGGGTACACCAGCGGGATTACAAAAAAAAAAAAAAAAAAAAAAAAAACCAGCGGGAATATGCGTCAGTACTATCTGGGAAAAGACGAAAAAAAGGAGAAACATGCACGCAGCAAACTATCGCTGCAGCATTTAGACACTATAGCTTACAGGGAATCCAACCCAAACACCAGACCTGTTGGTTATTTTAGGATCTTATATTTCTGGTCTGTTAAATGCATTAGACATTTTGCAACGAGCCTTCAGCGCGTGCTGAGTGAGCGAGCGCCTTAGGGGCCGTTCACATATCGCTCCTAAAAACGCGTGGAAAACGCTAAGCGCGTCTTTCTCCTCCTTTCCAAAGCGCTCGGGCAGAAGCGCTCATGAGGCGTCTGTCTTTGCTAAGCAACAATGACGTGCTCTCTCCATGAGACGTGGAAATTTCAGCGAAGGATAAATGGATTTGCAGCTCTAAAAATCGCTTGCAGTAGCTCTGCTACTGAATTTATTTCAAAATTGCAATCCATATACAACTATGATCAGCTGTTCCTTCATCTTGGCTGAGCTCTCAACGTTGTTACGGGAAAGGATGAAGCTGATTGGTTGGTTCTTGTCACATGACCCGCGGTGCGCTTGCGGCATTCTGAAAAGTTGAGATGTTTTTACATTTTGCTGTATCTAAAACGTATCGAACCGAACCGAACCGAACCGAACCGTGACATCAGTGTATCGTATCGAACCGAACCGTGAATTTTGTGAACCGTTACACCCCTAATATATATATATATATATATATATATATATATATATATATATATATATATATATATATATATATATATATATATATATTCTTTTTTTGTCATTATTATTATTATTTTTATATATTTTAAAAGCCTGCTTATTAATATTTTACAGCAATACAAAGAAAAACTTTCTAAATAAACTTAGAAACAAATAGTAAAAATATATGTGAAATGTAATGTAAAAATAAATGTACTGAAATAGAAAGATTTGTTTGGAGAAGATCGTGTAGAATCAGTTGCATGCAAAATATTAATGCAAATGCATAATTTTAAGCTTTAGGTCATTCAGATAAATTAATTATTTGCTATATTTTATATTTATACAATGAACTGAATGTCAATTTAGCAGATGATTTGCGATCATCTAAATCACTGGATGCAGTCTTTATACTCTAGTTTAGCTAGGCCAACAGGAGATTTGTGTCCAGTTTGTCGCCTCTTTATGTAAAGATTGGTACAGTAGATGCTCAACTGTCCAGCATCTGGAATCTGCAGCAGGAGCTAAAGAGTGTGTTACTGCAGCCTGAAGAAACGACTGCAGAAGAGCTGACAGGAGCTAAAGACACACACACACACACACACACACAGAGTGAGAGATACAGAAGGGAAATCGTTAAGAGAAGATCCATCTTCACCCGTTCTTTCATTCTTCTCTTTCATCTCTGGAGCCACCCATTCTTTTGTTCTGTTTTGTAAAAGCATCTGCTAAATGACTAAATAAATGTATTTACACGTTTTAACATTGTTTATTTATATTTTAAAATTTTGACTTACTTTCACCAAAATACACAAACAGATCTCTTCACCCTGAACGGCTTTTGCACTGCATCTCAATAACCCAACAGGTAGTCAGCTATTGTGGATTGTTTGAAAAATGCATCTCTGGATTGTGATATACTCCTCTTAGGGTTTTCGTCTGATTGCCACCAACTCGGTCAACGTGATGTCAAGTTGACAGGTTGGATGTGGCGAGCCGATGAGGAATGAGATACAGGAAGTGTGTAATAACTTTTGCACACAGTGTCTGATATCAATCAAACTTCAGTAGTTTGTTCTCGTATGAAGCCGATTACATAAATGTGACTTTTGGGAGTCAAAGTGTGTGCTGTTTTCAAAATGCTTTGAAACAAATCTTTTATGTTTATGCAATATAGTTTTCTAAAATTATTTTACAAATGCTTATAGATCAGTAAAAGTTTTAAACATTCTACCCTCTCTTTATGTGTGTGTGTGTGATATTCTAGAGTAACCCTTTCATTGCTGTGACTCAACAACAAAAGGGTTACTGTAAATACATGTCCACCATTTTCCTGATGCAACTGGGCTTGGGCCCGCCATCGCTGCTTGCAGCTATATTTAGATTTGTATTTTTATATACAAAGGTTTAAATATATCCTAGTTTTTATTTTCATTTCCAAATATTTAGTTTTTTTATTTTTATATTTATGTCATTTATTTTTTTATTTACATATAGCATTTTTATTTATATTTAGCTTTTTATTAAATACATATATATATTTTTTAAACTTCACATTGGATAAAATCATCTGCTTTAAGATTGCAATATAGCCCAAAATACATCTGAAATAATCTGCATGAAACATCCCATTCTCAGTAATACATGGCGCTTCTGACCACATCTGACCGTGCGCATGTGGATAATGGACTCGGATCATCCATGAGGGTGTGAATTATTGAGGAAATGAATTATGCAAGTGAGATATGGAGATTCGCCATCATGGGAATACCTGACTCTTCTGCATTAACTCACACAAAATTCATAATGAAAAGCACGAGGATGAGTGCAACACAAAGCCTGTTTGTGCTCTGAAGGATCATTATTCGTTCCTGGTGAATTAGAAGTGTTAATGTGTGAACGTGAGACGGCAAACAGATCCGTGTGAATGTGCTAATGACACGTTACAGACGCACACTGTGATTAAAGTCGCTGAGTAAACACTTTAACATCTAAATTATTGCTCTCAGACACAAAAACAGACCCAAAATACGCACTAGTCATCATGCGCTGAAATGAGCTCAGATCATTGAGAAACGTTTGAGCTCGTATTGAGACCTTTGGTTTGATTCAGTTCTGCATGAATCCATGTTTTTAAATGAATGAATCAATGACTCGCTCGTACAGGAGACCCAGTGAGCGGTTAAAGATCTCTTATATGATCGTTCACTGGTTTTCAGTGTCAGCGGCTCATCTGCAGCGTTTCTCTCTCATTACATCTCTGTGTGACTGAAAGTGACACCCGCAGGAAACAGATGGAGACCCGCTTCTGCTGTTCACACGGAAATACCTCTTAATCAAGCCACGGAGAACACACACACACACACACACACTCATACACCTGTGTGTGTCAATAAAGACATTTAGAGTCACACAGCAGCTCACAAAGCATCTGTACACATATAAATGTCTGAAGTAAATCACAACATATCAAATCAAGTTCCACTGATTATATAAATAAAGATGCATAAACACACTTTAAAATCAGAAAAACTGCTGAAACACTAGAAGACAGTCCGTTTTTAATGTTTCTAAAAGAAGTCTATTTTGCTCACCAAAGCTGCATTTATTTGATTAAATACTGCAGTGTGACTTCTCCAAACTTTAGTTCTCAGGAGGATAAACTCCTTCTACTGTACGGACATATTACAGCTGAATTTGTAATTATAATAAAGCTGTTATCCTGCTTCAGTCTGTGTGCTGCTAAAACAGCCTCGTCGAGCCGTGAGCAAAGGTAAACCGTCAAGTCTTTGCTCAGGGGAAGAGCTTTTATTCTGCACAAAGCAGCAGTTCTCAGATCAGTTTTCAGAGGATATTACAGTGGTGTTTCATCTGCACTTACTCCTCAGATCAGCTCAACACTGACACACGATCACAGAACAGCTTTCATCTCAGCACTGTGGAGGAGAAACTGCTGAGATGTGTGAGATGCTTTCAGTTCACTCTCATGCGTTTGAACGGATGGATATCGCTGGTCGCGTTTGAACAATATTCATACTTTTGCATGACTTGTTTTCACAGCGGAGAGATCTTTGCTAATTCTAAACCATTTGAATAAATGCAAATTCAAAAATATGATTATTTAAATATATTTAAATAGATGCAAATAATTAAAATAAACTATGCCACAATGTTTTAGTACTGTTTTATGCATGAATGACAAATATGCACCACAATAAATTATTTTTATATGCAATTCAAATACATAAATCTTAACTAACTATTCTAATAATTGCGGTAAATATTTTGTATGTAAATAGTTTTTAAATGTTTGTATTTGTGTGCTTGTGTAATTTTTATATTATTAAATAGATTTAATAATATAATCAATTATATCATTGTTTAGGTTTAATTTATGTGTATAATTATAAGAAATTATTAAATACAATATCATGTAATTTACATAACAATATCTAAATTGTATGTTATTAAATATAATTTTATTTTATAATTTATCTTTAGTATTATATAGTTTACATACAATTTATAATTCACATTTATACTAATTCATGAGATTTCATAAAATTTGTTTATCAAATCTAATTTGTAAAAATTATGTTATTTATAATTTAAAAATCACATTATGATTAATATTGTATAATTTATATATCAGTTAAAATTTATATTTAAATATTTGGTGATAATATTTAATGTAATATTTTATTTAATATATATAAAATGTATTTCTTAAAGAATAATTATTATAAATGTGTGTTGGCTCTGAGTCTGTGTGCAGCGCATGTTAATAGCTGATGGATTTCTGCTTTGTTCTTGAAAGCTCTATTTGTATAATTAAACTGAGAAATGTGTGATTTAAGTGTGTTTTATCACACGTTTGAGCTCATCTTCATCAACACCTGAAGATCTAGAGGAGATTCTGCTCGATTTACAGCGTCACCATGCATTAAACACATCAAACTGACTGGATCTGACATCTGAAGACAATAAAAGCCAAAACCCACACGAGACGAGACCTAAGAACCAGCAGTGTCCTACAAATATAACTACAACTGATGAATTCATTCTGGTTTCTTCATGTCATTTAAAGTGTCAGCATAGAGCATTGTTTATTTTGACTTGCAATCATATATAATACAATTATTAAAATTATAATTAAAAAACATGTACCAAGTGGTTTACTTTATTAATTTGAGAATTAATAATATAATATAATATAATATAATATAATATAATATAATATAATATAATATAATATAATATAATATAATATAATATAATATAATATAATATTATATTATATGAAAATGTATAATATTTTAATATTAATTTAAATAAATAATACAGGGTTAATTAACTAAAACTATTTGAAACAATTATTAGCTGGAATAAAATAGAAACATTAGATAAATACAATTAGAAAAATCTTAAAGTTGAAGTACTAATTTTAATAAGTGGAAATAAAACTGAAATAAATGAAACCTTTAAAAAAATCTGAAAAGTAATAAAAATTATAAAAAAATAACAAAATGACTAAAAACTTAACTACAATTAATCTGAAAACTTGACATCGGAATGATCACAAACCCTCCTCAGATACAAAACACAATGCATATAATTAAATGCTCGTTTAATTTCATTTTTTTTCATTTATTATGGATTTCAATCTTATATTAATAATTTAAATTCAAATTACATTTTTTATATTTTAATTTGTATTTCTCATTATTTATCATTTAATTCCAATGCAATTTTAATTTCAAATATTTTTATTTTAAAGTTATTATATAAATTATTACTGTTTTTTTATGTTAGCAACAAACATTTGGAATCCACTTGCCACATGCTTCACATTATTTTTAATTACATTTAATATTCACTAAAATGTAGATTTTAATGTCTAATTGTTTTTTTTAGCTTACATTTATAATTTATTTAAAAGTATATTTAATCTTTAATTTAATATCATTATTATATGTAATAATACAGTTTCTATTCAAATGCAGATTTAATTTCTAATTTTCCTTCTTCCAATAAACATTTAGAATCTACATGCATGCAAAAATAAATAAAAAATATATAATAATTTATACAATAACATGCTTACACATCAAGATTCAGTCACCTGGTGTAAAGAATTAACTCCAGCTCCTCCAGGATAAAGGCATCAGTTAAGAGAGTAATGAGTAATGAGCGATTAATCTGCAGCAGTGCTGACTTGAATCTGAAGCTTGAGTGAACGAGGGATCTGTCAGTAAACGAGTGTCATCTGATGCATATATGAGACTGATGGATGAACAAAGATGAACAGAGATGCTGTTCACACAAACAGAGGCTCGCTCCACAGCAGATCTGTGTTTCCTCACAGCGGAGCGGACGCGTGCGGACTCTTAAACACACACACACACACACACACATCACAGACACACACACACACACTCACGCACACAGAGTTTGTTTGACATGCACATGCCTGATAGATTCACAATGTTTAATGCAAGAATGAAAACAGTCTAAATAAAGTTAGAAATAATCAAGGCATGCTCCACACCGTTCGGCTCTAAATGAACACAAAGCATGAAGAGTGTAATCCTGTTTTTTCATATACACACTGTAAAGAGTACAGAAACTTTTTCTGTCTGTATATAACAAGACTTCACTATAGTCATGAAGCTGATTTTTGCATTAAAAATATACTTTTATCCTTACATCATTGGGATTGTTGAGCAGTTTTTAATTTTGTACATTTGTGTCATCGGTTGGTTTCCATCTAAGTTGTGAATTTAATTTAAAATTATAATTTTTATTTTCATTTTCTATTTATTTTTACGCATCACATATAATATTGATTTAAATCATGTATTCGTTATTTATTTAAACTTGTACTTTTTTATTTAACAAATTTAGTTCATAGTTCTCTACTATTGCTTTTAAATGCTATTTTAATTTCTAATAATTTTATTTTAAAGTCATTGTTTTACATTGTGTTGTTGTATTTAAGGCTAATTTACTGTATGATTATTTTTTACTTATTACATTTATTATAAATGTAATTGCATATTTATTTTGTTTTCTATTTATTTTAAAATGTATAAACATGCATTTTTTATTTCTATTTATTATTATATTTCAATGCTAACTTATTATACTTATTAGTGTACAAATTATTACAGTATTATTGTAAAAAATGCTAATTTAATGTATTTTTATTTATAATATTTATTATTTATTTTAAATAAATGTAATTTGTATCTTTTGACATTTATTTAAATACATTGAAATTCGAATGATTATTTATTAAAATTAAATGCAAATTAAATCTCTAATATTTTTGCTTTAAAGTCGTTATGATTGTATAAATCATTACTGTATTGTTGTATAAATGATCAGTAAACACTGTGAATGAACTTAACATGTGCGTGTCATAAGGTCATAACCAAAACTGTGCATGACTTAGTATGCTCAAGAAAATAACAAGAGTCACACAAGAAAGCACAACAAATCTGGACTCAATGGTCAATAAATCCGTCTGTGACTAGTTTTGGTAATGTTGTGAAGTATTTGTGTGATTATTGATCTTCACACAGATGTGATTCCGCGAGGCCTGATGGCAGAGACCGTGACACACACACTCTCACACACACACACACACACATGAATCAATCAATCGCGGTGACTCGATAAATAATCGATCAGCTCTCACCGAATCTGAGCACGTGCGGCATCCCGCTCGAACCGGCGACGAACATCAGCGCCGTCAGTCTGATCACGAGCCCCGGTAACCGGAGGAAAGCTCCGCTCCTCACCACCACCACCAACACCACCATCATCATCACCATCACCATCATCTCCGGTTTCACAAACACGGCTGACGCGTCCGTGCGCGTGACACCATCACGGCATGACCGTCTTGCGGTCCGCGCGCGCGACTCTCCGGTTCACGGATCCGTGTGTGTGCGCGTGGAGACGAGCGGGAAATCCGAGCGTGAGCGGCGGTACTGCACTGCCGCACCGAATCTAACGGGCATCTCACGGAGACTGTGAGTCTGCGCGCGCGCGCGCGGGCCGGTGCGCGTTCATTCAGACGAGCGAGCGCGTCACGCACCTGATCGAACGCGTCAGGATGAGCCAGAATACCGCTGCGCTGAACAAAAGTGCCACAGGAAGTCAGAGCTCTGTTCGGGGCACGGAACCGTGATGATCTGATTGGAGGTGTACCGTGGAAATCCTGTGGACGCGTCTCTAACAGCGCAGACGTGATTCAGCACCATGGACAGAGACACATCTTCCGCTTTATTCACTGATCATCATGAACTCACACAGGTTCAGTCCCTTCTGGGGAAAAAAACTCAGCTTTTGCCAGAGACCATGCTTTATATTTATTAAACATACTTTTATATTTTAATTGAATATTTTTTTATTTTATTTTAACCTATATAACTTTTTTATAATAAAAAAAAAATATGTAGAGACAAATTTCACTGAATTAAATGTAATTTTGAAGTAGATTATTTTTATTTATTTATTTTTAAAACGTGGTCAAATATATTTTTTATTTAACTTTTCTTATATAATTAATACAAAAGAATAAGTTTTAATTTTCATATCTGTCTTCTCTTGTGCTCATGGAATGCGTGTGAAAATGTACCTATATTATCTGTTTTGTCAAGTGTTTAGCCGTGAATGCCTTTCGGCTGATGTTGAAGCAATGAAAAGGCATCATTTTCAGCTTGATGAGGACTTATTCAGTGTTTTACTCTCAGTGCTGAACACACAGAGACTGAAAGAGGGCTTTGACTCACTGAGAGATCAACAGAGCGCTTATGAGGCAATCACACACACACACACACAGAGATCTACAGGAGGTCTCTGAGGGATTGACAGTGTGAAGATGCAGATGACGAAGTTTGTCACTCACATAGCTGCACACGCACACACACACACACACACACACACACACACACACACACACACACACACGAATGCACACCATCTGTGGCATTAGCATAATTATGGAAATAGGCAGAGAGGATGTTATGGACCGACGGAACGGGATAACACACACACACACAAGTGACAAACCTTCATTAGTGACTCACTAAAACATTAATTAGATCGATTCATTCAGCTACAGCAATTCATGATAATAGTGACTCTCTTTATTCATTAATAATTCATTTAATTCATTTAGCTACACTGATTCATTTGGAAGCATACAGGTGATAGTCTTTTGAATCATTCATTCAGCTGATTCATTTAGCTGAACTGATTCATTTAGGAATGATACAAAGTGTCTTTTTCATAATTTGAGTCATTCGACCTATTCATTCAGCTACATCATTTTTGATCAATACAAATGTCTTTCTTTACTGATGAGTCACTGAATCATTCAAACAACCGATTCATGAATCAGTGTAGCTGATTCATTTTTGATCAATAGAAAAGACTTTCTTTACTGATGAGTAATTGATTGATTCATTCAACTGATTGAACTGATTTAGCTGTATTGATTCATTTAGAAATTATACAAATGACTGTTTTATGAATTAGCACGTGAATCATTCAAACAACTGATTCATTAAGCATCACTGATTCATTTAGAAATTATACAAATAACTTTCTTTATGAATGAATCAATGAATCATTAATTCAACTGATTCGTTCAGCTACACTGGTTCATTTAAGAAACATGCAAAGGACTGTCTTCATGAATGAGTCACAAAGAGATCTGTTGTGTGATTTGCAGGTTTTTGCTCGTCTTCTTGACTGTCCTACTCTTCTTCTCCGTGTTTCTCAGGGTGATGACAGTGATGTGGACGCCATGGTAACAGGACACTAATGTGGTGAGAGTGAGAGAATGACACACAAACACCGTTCCCATCGTGTCTGTCCTTTAACGAAGCTAGGCCATTTGTATTGTATATTTATAATCAACACTTCTCTCAGCTCTCTCATGCATTGCCTTCTCCATGAAGAATATATGTGCCGCTGGCTTAGAGTTTAGCCAAACCGTTGCTGCTTGCTTTCAATCATCAGGAGTGTGACTATGATGTCTTCAAATGTTGTCTATGTAGGCATCTCACTATGTTTTGGCACAGATCAGACACGCGAGTGCACCAGCAGATGTGAATATCTATGATTCTTTTAACACCAAAAAGCCATATCCCATTAGGATTCAGTGGTTTTAACTATATAGATTACCAGTAGTGACCCACTAGGAACCATTAGTGTTACCTTTATAACTATTTAAACCAGTACTACTTCTCAGTAGGGGTTTCTAATGGTTGTTTTTCTGCAGGATTCTAATAGCACTATCTCATCATCTTTCAGAACCACTGCTAGATAGAAATCTTGATGGACGTTTAATTCAGTCAGGTCAGTGGTCATGAAATGTGGACGTTGTACAGAAGAGAAAACATCACCCATCACTGCTCTCTTTAATGCCTCTTGTGTTGTCTCCCGTAGCAACAGGAACAAACAGTTCAATAAATAGTTACATTGTTAACACATTGTTGCCAAGCAACGCTGCAACTGACCTGAACTCGCGGCCTAGCTCAAATGAGCTACAGGACCTCGGTGAGCACACCCCAGCGATTTATTCAGCAACTGAGATCTGCTTTAAGTAGTGTGAGCTCTGAAAGATCTGCTTCTGAAGCACTGAAGTCTTCAAACAAGCTCGTTTCTGAACGTCTTATAAACACACGCGTGATGCTAAACACGCAGCAGAACAATCAAAGCTCTTAATGTTCCAGCTCTTATGTTACATGACTTATTGAAAAGGCCAAATCTGCAGTACTCACACACTAAATACCACAGAAGAAAGCTCCCGAGGGCTTAATGCAGCAATTAAACCCTTTTGTGAGAGAAAAGCTCTTCACATTGTATCTGAAGGCCCAAAAAACCCTGCGTGCGAGGATTAATTACCAGAAGAGAGAACCTTCACACTTCACAGTTTAGTTGACCGTCTGATGCTGTAAAAGAAACATGAGTTTCTGATCAGTTTAACACAGTTCCATCTTCACGAGGAACACACCAGCCATTTCTCAGAGCCTCGGGCAGCTCAAGGACACGTGTGTGTGTGTGTGTGTCGTGTGTGTGTGTGTATGAATGCAGAGTGTGAGATAATAACTGAGGAAGAGGAGCTCAGAACACAGCAGGAGGAAGAAACACCGGCTCACAGTGACCTGCTCAACACAGAGCAACACTATCAGAGAGAGAGAGAGAGAGAGAGAGAGAGAGAGAGAGAGAGAGAGAACGCCTATATAAAGACACTGGTGCTGAGATTAAGTCATCGATAAGACGAGAACAGAAGTGAATTAAATCATCTGAATAAGCCTCCAGTGCTGCGTCTCTAATAGTGCTGTGTGTCTGAACCATAGATATGGAGTGAATCCAAGTGCATTAACTGTTTCTGTTCTCACAGAACGACCCTCAAATACTGTCTCTGTTCCCCTTATTTCATGCACAACAAATCGCGAGGTCTTAGTGTCTATAAACACGCGCTTTTATATTTGCGATTCTTTTGAGACAGACCTATATTCATCTTCTTTGTCTTATGTGCACAAATTGTATAACTTTATAATGCCGTTTCTGTATGATTGTTCATTACAATCATATCATGTTGAGTCCGAGCTCCGATCATATTCCTTTCTCTCGCTTTCGTTGGTTGTGTATTAGTCTGTCTATTAAATGATGGGAGAAACTACCCTTTCTGCAAAGAACAGGTGCATCTCAATAATTTAGAACATCCTGGAAAAGTTCATTTATTTCAAATTCATTAAACGAAGGTCCAAAGAGTTAAACTACTTCAGTCTGTGTGCACTGAATTTATTTAATACACAAGTTTCACAATTTGAGTTGAATTACTGAAACAAATGAACTTTTCCAGGAAGATTCTGATTCATTGAGATGCAGCTGTAGGAAACGCTTTATTCTCAGTGATGTATTAAACAGTGAACTGAACTGAGCAGTTTTTATTGATGATTAAATCAGATTTCCCGTATATAAACACCTTTGTTTTGCTTCTTTACGTATAAGCTATACTTGCTGTATGTCTTAGGCACAATATAGGTAAGTTTGTCATAATGCATAATAATTGATGAGCTTACTGATGTATTGCATCTAAAGTCATTTCATTTAAAGATTACTTCAAGTAAAAAAGAGATTTTCATGGTTTAGGTGTTGGTTGCTGGAAGTGAATGTGTGAGGAACGCTGAGTGTGTTTGGTGTGTTTGAGAGAAGGATGCAGCGCTGCTGATGACACAGACTCTAATTATTAGGAAGAGAAGAGCGTGACTCCTTCACATCAGCAGAGAAGACCCTGAGCTGTCATTCATCAGTGCTGTCTCACACACACACACACACACGCACACACACACACACACACACTCTCTTTCACTCTCTCTCACACACACAAACAAACACACACACACACACACACACACACACACACACACACACACGCACACACACACACACACACACACACACTCTCTTTCACTCTCTCTCACACACACACACACACACACACGCACGCATGCACACACGCACACACACACACACACACACACACGCACACACACACATGCACACACACGCACGCACGCACACTCTCTCTTTCACTCTCTCTCTCTCTCTCTCTCACACACACACACACAAACACACACACACACACAGTCAGCTCTTGAGTCCAGGACAGAGATGAAAATCAGACCAACAGTCGTTCATCATCCTGCGCTCCATTCGTTTATCTGTATCTCTCTCTTTCTCTGTAAAGCTGCTGACTTTGAATATTCAGCGCTATATGTGCTATTTTTCTCCACACACACACACACACACACACACATGCATGATCTCACACACAGTGCAAAACTGAAATCTCATCTGCAGTGCTCTAACCAGAGGTCAAAGGTCAGATGACTCTCTGTCCACACACTGAATGTGATATTAGTGCGTGATGCAGTGTACAACAGCGTCCGCTGCTTATTCAACACATACGGCATCATTTTGCATTTTAATACAAATTTGTATAACACTGGGTCTCGGGAATCTGCATATTAATATTTTCACTGATGTTTCCTTATGAATAATCTCTTGTCTGATTGAATAAGTATTAATCCATCGATCAATTCTGACTTCCATTAAGTTCCACGTCTGGAATGGATTTGCAGTTGAGAGAACCCTGATATAGATCAGCTCTTGTTGTGTTTCATCGAGTGATGCTTTGCTCTGTTATACAGACCTTCTCTCTCTCTCTGGACGTGACAGACAGACACAGAGAGACACTTGGGGATTTCCTGCAGGTGTTCCATCCATTCCACATCTTGACCAGCAATCAATCAAATCTGGCCTCTCTCCACAAATGGACAGCTGTTACCACGGAAACCCTTGCAGCGCGACACCCAATCAGAGCGAAGGAACAATGATGTGTGCTGCGGCTTCCTTCACGACCAATCATCCGTTTGTTTGCTGTGGCGTCAATAATTCACAGGAGCACAGAGAATCCTGTCATGGTTTACTCACACTCATGATTCAGTTTATAGTGACCACAATAAAGACTCGATGTCAGGGGATTTAAAAGCCCATGCATCAGGTCGAGTGAACCCTCGTGATTCAGTGACGGAGAGATTGTTCCTCACATTAAACTATCTTATGATGTCCAGTGAACAGAACTCTTCCAAGAATCAATGTCCAGTTTTTTTTAATGTTATGCAAACATTAAGGAAACATTCCATTTGATCGTTATGAAACATTATTTGAATGTTACTTCGGAATGTTAACGTGGTAACATTATTTCTTCTTCTAAGAACGTGTTACTAAAGTTGCTGTGAAGTTATGAAAACATTATTTCTGAATGTTCTCAGAATGTTTTAGTTTTTAAAGTGACTTTAAAAATGGTATTATGTGAACAGCCACTAAATTGTTAGGGAAAACTTTTCATTTCATCGTTTTGAAACATTATGGGAATGTTACATTTGAATGTTTTCTGAAACAAGTGGCAACATTTGAAAACTGTTAGAAGAACATCCAGCTGAAGCATTTGAGGAAAAATAGAAAAAAGTTCCATGAACAAAGTACAGATGATATTTTTGAACGTTTTGAGAAGATTATTAATTATTCTGCCCAGTGAACTAAATAAACTTTTTTATCCGTTCTAATGCAATGTGTCCTAAAAGTTTTTAAATCAACATGGGCATGAACAAATATGGATGCTTGCAAATAACATTTACATTTGCAAATATTATGCAAATGTATGTTTATTATTAGTGTTTCACAAAGACAAAAAAAGTTTTTTGAACCATTTTTAAGAAATTGAGTATCAAGTATCAGTGATTATATTAATTGAAACAATTATTTTCAATTGATTATTATATTAATTAACATGACATAACTATATTATACTGGCCTAACTGTTTAGATTTTTATAATTTATTATCTTATTATTGATCTACGAGTGCACATTTACAACCGTGTGTTTTTAATGGATGGTTGTACACATTGGTCTGAACAAAAACAGCAGACGGGTTTATTGAAAAGGCAGATTCATTCTCTGCCAGCAGATGGTGCTGTTGGACATTGAAACATGTAGCGCAAATATGTATTTATTGAATAAAATCATAGCCTTTTGAAGTTTAATTGTCAGCTATATCACAATTCTAGTATGATAATGTAAAACTGTGTTTTAATGCATTAATATTAATAACTATGATGTAACTATGACATCGAATCGAAACTTTTTAATGGTTTGGTGCATTGGATATTCATGCTTAAGAAGGGATTAGAAGAAGGTCAGCATCTGCAAGAATTAAAAGGTGTGTGTGTGTGTGTGTGTGTGTACGCGTGTGCTGCTGATGGATGTGTTTCCGTCACGGAGGCCGCGCTTATCTCCGGCCGGCACTCGGAGCGTGTCGCGCGGCTTAATGAGCTCGGAACTCATCCGTTATCGCTGACAGCGGCTCTGGCTCCAGTTTCCTCCTGTCTGCCCAAAACACACACTGGCACAAAACAGTCATCAGGAAAATAATGAGCTTTAACTGCGCAGAAGAGCCTCTGTCTTCATGTGTCTCAAACATTATTATTAGAGCAGATGGAAGAGGGCCAGTGGCGTCCTCTAGTGGCTCAGCAGGAGAATCACAACCTTTTCCAGAATCACACTGTAACTGATTCTAATGAAGCCGATCTGAATGTACAGACAGTGGTCATAAATGTTTCGTCTGTATTTGGTATAATCAGTTATTAAATGTTATTACATTAGAAAATGTTAAAGTTTGTATTTTATTTTTGCAAAGTCATAATAATCATTTATTTTAGTAAAATTGTAGGGATCCCACAACAATTAAAAAATTAAAACATTTAAAATTCATAATTTAAATTAGACTTTTTTTTATTGATAAAACCTATTGTATTAAATTCCACCAATGAAGCTATTAAGATGATGTCGCTTTCAGAGATCACTGAGATCATATGTTAAATGTCACTTTATCTACAATGTGATCCCAACAAGTCTCTTTATAGAAGTTTTTCATAGTATTGGTCCATACATTTTATTAATTGTAAACAAAAGTCTGACTGAGGGTTATGTTCTCTACCAAGTTTGAAACGTGTGATAGTGAAGCCTTTGTTAAAGATACCCAGCCTAGATCCATTTACACTTCAACATTTTCACGAACTTCTAAACATCCTTTTATTGCAAAAATCCTTAAAAAAAAAAGGTTGTGTTTTGTCAGCGCTCTTCAGTTCAGTCTTTACTTTGGTTCCATTCTTACCCGGGGGATAGAACTTTTACTGTAAAGATTGGGAGTAATTGTATTGCTCCTGTAAGTTGCGGGGTACCTCAGGGCTCTATTTTAGGGCCTTTTCTTTTTTCTCTATAAATGGTTCCACTGGGCTCTAAATTTGCCATTTCATATAATAGTTATTCTGATGACACGCAGTTGTACCTGCCTTTTAAAGCAGGAAATAATTGCAGCTGAAAATTCCTTGATGAATTGGCTTAAGGATGTAAAATGTTGGATGAACTTTAATGATAAAAATACATCATTTTGAATGTGCCCGGTGGTTGTTGTTTGTGTTTCCAGTAGAGGGCGCCGCTGCTCCATGATTCACACTCATCATCATCATCATCATCATCATCGATCAGCTCTGAACTACCAGAAACTCCTGAGAATGAGTTGAGATCACTGATCTGTGAATACCTCTGCCTCTGCAGGCCTCCGACCTCACAAGCAGCTTTTATCCCTCTCTGATGTGTCTTATGAGAGAGGAAATTCTCCTTATTGGTGTTTTTTTTTCAGTCTGTGCTGCCAGCATCATCGTGTCTCTGTTAATGAGTCTCCTCTGTGCCTGGCCACTCGCTCAGCATCACCAATCATCTGGGGCTCAAACAGGAAATGGCTGTGCGCTGTGACTTCCTGCGGCGCATGCCCTGTGATGACCTCAAGATAAACACACTCAGAAAGATTTCACCTCACACCCTCAGACGCAGTGATGGAGGAGATGTAGGAAGGCTCTTTCTCTCTCTCTCTCTCTCTCTCTCTCTCTCTCACACACACACACACACAGAACCTCACACACTCTCTCTCTCTCTCTCTCTCTCACACACACACAGACACACACACACACACAAACACACACACACACACAGGACCTCACACACACTCTCTCTTCCTCTCACACACACAGCTGCACATCACAGAAATAAATTACACTTTAACATAGATTCAGATAGAAAACTGTGAACATTTAAATGTCACAATTTTACCGTTTTTTTTTTTTTTTTTTACAAATTTTTACATTTTTACATTTTTCTACTAAATAAGTATAACATCTACACACACATAATTATTTAAATAATTGTAATTAAAACAGTTATCCAGAACCTTTTGAGACACCTTTACTTATTTCTAACAACTAAAAGAAACATCTTTTTCTAATGTGCTTTCCTTATATGCAAAGCATTACAACATATTCCACAAAACAATTTTTATCTGTAATGTGTTTTTTTTTTTCAAACTACTCAAAGCATAACACATTTCAATTTCAACAGAGAACAATAATCCATGCCAGAAACTCCACCCACATTCTCCAAACATCCAATCACACGGCCCCGGTGCTGTGATTGACAGCACCTGCAGATTCTGAAACGAACCAATCACAATCTACAGAGATGATAAACACATGAACAGCTGCCAGCAGTCAAACACAGCTCAGTCCTGAGATCCTCTTGTGCTTTATAACATCTGACACCTGATCATGAAGAGAACCCAACACTGTAAGGAACCTTTTGTAAATGAATATTACATTAAAGAGGCACAGAACAGAGTTTTATAGCTTTAAATCTGAAGCCCTCAAATAAAACCGTGACTTCATCCTGGAGAAAGTCCTGAAAATGAGTTTTGCTTAAACTGTGGAGAGACCAAATCCAGCTTTTCATATCAGTAACATTTCACATTTGCTCTCTGTCTGCCGGACCGGCCTTGATGTCGAGTTTCTCTTTAATCGTCTGCACAGCTCTCATTTCACTCTTAAAGCCTCTGAAATCCAGCTCACGGGAAACAGGACGCTTGTCTCAGTTTGGCACAGATCTCTCTCTGGATCCGTCTGTGGGTCGGGGTCTGGTCAGCAATGAAAAGGTTAATGGTCAGTGTGCATTACCATGGTAACAGGGAGATCTGCAGCCTTAGAGACTTCATTTTGAATGAGACCGGGGCTAGTTGTGACACAATTATTATTATTATTTTTTTTTTTTACAGCAGTAAAGAGGTTAATGTTTGAAGGTCAGGAGAGATAGAAACATTCATGTCTTGATTAGAAAAAAAAATGTGACTGTTTTTTACAAGTGGGGCAAGTTGTCACGAATGGCGCCTGTATTATTGACTATTAAAGACTAACAAAAATGTGTTTTAAATCACTTTTTTCTAACCCAGGGATCACAGGTACGTCTGTAAGAGGTCTGTTAAAGATCTGGAAACATCTTTAAGATCTCAGTTTTACATTCATTCTAAATCTTAAAGACATCTTCTTCTTTTTGACATCTGATGGGAAATGTACTGCAGATGTGCAAACACTTCTGAAACGTGCTGATGTGAACTTTAAAGGAACGACTCGTTTTATTAGGCGAACATTTATGGGAATGTTACTATTTTGATGTTATCTGAACATTCTGAGACAAGTAATAATGTTTAAAATCTGTTAGAGGAATATCCAACTAAAACGTTTTGAAAAAGTCAATGAACGATAACTTTTTAAGACCAGATAACTTAAATATACTCTAAGGCCTATAGAAACAACGTTAGATGAGTTTATTATTTTAATTTTTTTACAGATTAAATATAAATACTTACAAAATGCTACGAAACTGGCATTAAGATTTTTGGTTGGAGGATATTATGGATTAGAAACGAGCTAGAAATACATGCAAAAGCTATTATTAAAATCAGCGCTGATTGCAGGCGCACATCTCAGAGACGTCTATTTGACGTCGCATTTACATCTGCAAGACACGACTACAGGATGCTTCTTATCAGATTCCAAAAAGACGTTAAGAAGATGTATTTGTGATTTAGAATGCATGTAAAACTGACATTTTTGAGACGTCTATCAGACCTCTTGCAGACGTACGTGTAAACTAGCCTAGTATTTTTACACATTCAAAACATCTCCGATCGAGTTTCTGTGTTAAGGTCACTCTCACTGCTCTGAAATCAGCAGAAACGCTTTATTAAGCGCTGACTCTGGGGCGCGTTCTGGGGGTGCGCGTTCTCGCCCACAGCTAATGACACGGGCGTATGCGCGATCACGCTCCCATCAAACACACACAGATTAATGTGATGATTAATATGATCGGCAGATTATGAGCTGCTTCCACATCTCCAAAATCTCTCTTTTCACACACGCCTGTAATGTGTGCGAAACAGCTCCAATAAACGAGTCACAGCCACACACACATTTAGCTAAAATTACCACGAATTATTATCATAACACAGTCATTTAATATATATATATATATGATAATAATGTTTTGCAGCAACATACGTTATCCGTATTGATTATTATCAGCCTATAATTTGTTGACAGCAAGCAGTCATTTAATTTAACTATAGGCTAGTTAGTTTAGATACTAATAATAGAATGGCCAAAGTTAATAAATAAATAAATATCATAATTAGTAATGATAATAAAATGAGCGTTGTATTTATAGGCTATATAGTTGATATATGCTTGTTTATGTTATTTGTATTTATTTATTCACGTCCAGGTGTTTGTCACATTATACTTTCCAAAAATATCTCATTCATTTCTTATGTGCAAACAGCTCTGAGAAGAATTTTGTCATGCACGTCCAGGAAGAGAGAGAGAGAGAGAGAGAGAGAGAGAGAGAGAGAGAGAGAGAGAGAGAGAGAGAGAGAGAGAGAGAAGCCTGATGTTTTCCTGTAAAAGTAAAAGGCGTTTGTTGGTGATAAATAGATCCAGTGAGGTTAAAGCGTGTGAGCGCGCGCGTGATCTGCAGCTACTGCGCGTAATTTCTCTCTCTCTCTCTCTCTCTCTCTCTCTCTCTCTCTCACTCACTTATTATATTATAGTCTTGTAAACAATGAGACGGGTTTCAGTGATCTGTGGTGTGTTAATGAGGTTTTGTGTGTTGTTTCTGATCAGTAGCGGTTTTAGGCACGGGCGAACCGGGCAGCCGCCCGGGGCGTCATTTTTTCGGGACACATTGGGGGCGGCAGCACGAGTAGATAAACAAAAAATCCTCTGTGTCGCGAAGCGGTTTTTCGTCATTTATATCATTTCACTGTGTGTGGAATTGGCAAATTGGCGCTCCCTGCAGCTGCTGGCGCCCCTGCTTGCTGAAAATATCCACTGAAGCGTTGTGTTGTGAGAGAAGTGTAAGGGAGTGGGGCGAGAGGCGCGTGCGACATTTCACCTCTGGGTCTCTCTCAAATGGAACGGACAGGGCGGGGGTGGACGGGGACGGGGGATCCACACTAGTAATATAATTAATAATAGGCTAAAGTCAGTCACACACCCCGACTTCTTCCAAATAACGCACATTTCATTCATAATGTTATAATACAGGCCTATAGTTCCTGCAAATGAAACTAGGTAATACAAAACGATTATGCGGTCATCAAGGTGAATTGGTTTAGTCCTGACTTCTGGTCCTGAGTGACAGTTGGGGGGATGGGAAATCTGTTGATTGTCGAGTGCCAAATAAACAGAGATGGAGAAGAAAAGGTCAAAGCCAGGTGCCCAATTTCGGAAAAGAAGAAGAGGAGAAACGAGCAAAAGATAAAGGTATGCAACTATTGTCTCTGTATGATTACAGTATCCATTTCATGAATGAAGGGCTAATGTTAATTGATGGTGGGTATAACGTAACTCTTTGTTAGCATTTTTGCTATGATGCTTTAAAAGTGTGTCATGCGTATAATTTGAGGCAGTAACCTAATGGTACCTCCATGAAAAGTTAGATTGATATACAAATTTTGGCTGAAAAATATCCTGAAACCCAAAAAGTTTTTGTTTTTGCCTATACATATAATTTAAAGTCATTTTATTTTTTTAAACAACTGAGTCCCAGTGACCATAGCATAACGTGAATAAAATATAATTTTTCAATGTATTTGTTTTACTATTTGTTTCTATGCTCTAAAAAATGTGATGACATGGGGGGAAAAATGAAATAAATAAATGTTGTTTTTTTTCGGGTCTAGGAGGATATAGCGTGTAATGACAGACATGTAGTGTGTAAGAGCATGTTTATGTAACCCTTCTATTATGTTTTGAGTCAATTTGACCCTAGGCTGTTTTAGCTTTATAAAACATTATCCTATGGTCTTTTGATTTCAAATGCAGTTAAATTGCAATTTCAGGGGCACTTCTAAAATATTTTGGAGCATCCTCTACCACTGGTCAGGATGAGCCAACCACCTCCTCCGCTACACATGTCTCCACAAATATCTGATATTGAGGATGAAGACCTCTTTGCCTCTACTTCTACCCAGCATGAGCTTTCAGGTGTGCATATCGTGTGTGTGTGTGTGGGGGCTACAAGACAACTGCAATTTAATGTAATTTTAATATTTCTGATAATTTATGAGTAGGACTGTGTTTTTTCACTGCTATGTGTTTTGAGTAATATGCCAATATGCTGTCTGATAGAAATGCCTGGAGCTGAACCCCCACTGAGCCCCACTGGCCCTCACATCTGACTGACAGGATTCGGACTGAGCTGGTTCACAGAGGACCAAGTAAAGTGCCACCTGGCTTTGTTTTCCGTAGGAATGAGAGTAATGTGAGAAGTTGCCACCACTAATATTTTAAGAAGACATTAGTAAGTGGTGAAAAGATGGCAAGAAGTTGGCTGATTTCTTCAATTAAGAACAACAGCCTCTTTTGCTTCTGCTGTAAATTGTTTTCCAAGAGGAACATCAATTTAACAAGTGCAGGAATGGCAAATTGGAAACATGCATGCAATGATATCACATCATATGAAAACAGTTGTTATAATAAAATATTGCTGTTTGTGCAGAACTTTGTTTGCTATTTTTTGTGTGTGTGTGTGGGGGGGGGGGGGGGGCGCTCGAAAGGGGTCTCGCCCAGGGTGTATTTCAATGTAGAACCGCCACTGTTTCTGATGGACATCTGGTTTTGCAAATGTAATTTTTGTAAAAAAAATTATTTCTTCTATATAATGTGAATTGTTGAAGATTTAGTGTTGTTTTAAATAAAGTTTTGTAAAAACCTCTCTCACTCACTTTCTCTCTCTCTCTCTCTGTCGATTCATTTCTACATCCTCAAAATAAAAATAAAAAAGTCCACAATATCCATTTAAATCAACACCTTCTTCTCTTTTTTAGTGTTCTTTATCAGTAATTTGTTCTGGTTGTTACAGTAGAGGCTGCATTCTTCACTCAGATCAGCATCAGAACAATATCTGAATAAACGAAGATCTGTGTATTTACTGTTGTGGCAAATAAAGTCTATCTCCATCTGAACTGGCGAACTATAATCCATACATAAACATCAATTACCTATTAAATATATACAGGTCAATTAAAAAGTCTTGAATTTGTAGTCCACGAAAATGAACTTGTTATAGGAAGTTCTCAAGTTTCCTTTGTGCGCGCACACACACACACACACACACACACACACTTCAGAAGCTCCAATCCTCCCAGTGAGACTCTCTGACCAATCAGCGCGTGAGTGACGGTAAGACCGGACAGCACGAGACCGTTTCAGACACACACACCCGGTTCCTGATGATGTGCTCACGTGTGATTCCACCCTTCAGGACAGAATAGAATAGAATAGAATTTATTTGAATTGAATGTAATATAATTCAATTTAATGTAAATATAATTTATTGTAAATAGAACTGAATGTAATATAATTAATTTGAATAGAATAGAATAGAATAGAATAGAATGCAAAGTCTGTGTAAAGTGTGGAGCTCCTGATCCTGAACTGAAGGTGGTGAGTATAATTTAATGTTAATATGTTTTCGCGAGTTTCGCTGTGGACTGATAATAAAAATAAATAAATAAAACTACTATTTTTATTTGTTAGCTATAACAGAATTAATTAGTAAATATGTGTTAGTAAAAATAAATGTGCCGCCCATGTCATGATGTATTTGAGGTATAAAACAAGTGAGAGTGCTGTTTAATTCATTAGAGAAGTTAAGTTGTGCCGTGTTTTGATTGGCAGCGGCCTGCGCGGGTCAGATGCGCGTGCACGCGTCTGGAGTCTCGAGGGATCTGAACGCGTCTGACGCAGCGATGAAGGAGAAGACGGCGGCGAGGACGCGGCGCGAGATGGAGAACCGCGAGTTTGACGCGCTCGCCCGTATGTTGCCGTTACCGTCGGCCATCACGTGTCAGCTGGACAAAGCGTCCATCATCCGACTGACCAGCAGTTACCTGAAGATGCGACAGGTGCTCCCGCGAGGTCAGGTGCCTCATTAACACTCCACACTGATTAACTCCAATCTAACAGTTACCTGCACAGCGGAGAAGTCAGGTGATTAACTCATTCTCATCGACCACATCCGGTAGAAACAACAGAACTCACACTTTTACCGTGTTTCTAATAATATACTGCTGAAGAATTGGTGTTCGATCTCGAGATGAGCTGTGTTCATATGTGAGGATTGAAAGAGGAAAACAAATAATACTGCACGAGAGAAATACTGTAAAACCAACAAAAGCTAGTGAATTTCATCTTTTATTCTAGTTTATGAATTTAAGTTCTAGTTTTTGGCTGTCGACCTCAGATCTAGAGATTTATAGTTTACACCCAAATTATACATTTTCTGTCACACATACAGTAATCAAATCTGTAAAGCTGCATTTAAATGATGATTATAATAATAATAATAGCAATATAAACAACAAAACTTCTATCGTTTATTATTGTTATCATTATTACTTGTTATTCATATTATTGTAATTAGGCTGTTTTATAAAATATAATGTACATATTTTTTTAATATGATATCTATTTTATAACAGATTATCATATTATATTATATTGTATTATATGTGTGTGTGCAGAGATTGTATTTAAAATTAAGGAAAGTGCACAAACCACTAAACAGCGCTTTGAAAACAGTTATATTTCAAATTCATTATAATATCTTGATTATCCATTGCTCTACAATTCATATCGATTTGAGTTTATAGCTAACGATTCAAATATTTGTTTAGATTGGAGTTGATTGACTTTGCATTTAATAAATCCGTGTTTTAGATGGTTAGAAATAAAAATGATGTCCTTTCTACGAATCCTTATTTCTGACATCGCTTCAGTATTTTACTGTGAGAGGATCGAGTTGCTCTGCTCTCTCCCGGTCACGCGCGTGACTGCGCACCCGCCGCGCTCAATACAGCGGGAGCGCGCGCAGACCGGCCGGAGCCCGCGAGCACGAGTCACTTAACATCAGATGCGTTTCTAATTGATGCACGCTCGACGTGTGAGAGAAACACGGATAACCTTTAACAACTGGAAGAAATAAAATCACTCTTCATTTAGTCTCCCGTTTATTGAAATAGGATTTATTTTGTGCCTCCAGTCTAATGAAAACAATATTTTAGCGTTGCCTTTTCACCTATTTCATATTTATGATAAGCTACTTTAAATATGGAATATGCAAATATAATCCAATAAAGTAGTAAAATACATTATATTTTGATATTATTTTTTATGATAGGCCTAATTATTTTAATTTGTATTAAAATATGCAGAATAGGCTAGTAATGTATTATACTATAGCTGTATGTATTAATATATAGTGAACCTTAATCACCTCAGTGTGCAAACTAATGAACCAGAGCTGTGTGTGTGTGTGTGTGTGTGTGTGTGTGCGCGTGTTGCTGTAGGTTTGGGGGAGGTTTGGGGTCAAAGCAGATCTTTAGAAAACACAAACCTTGAGCTCGGATCGCATTTACTGCAGGTAATAATCAGCAAGGTGCTCCAGGTAATATGACAACTTTATTATTATTATTATTATTATTACTGACATTTAGAATTATGGCTGTACAGTGAAGCTAATGTTTCATTAACATGCACATGCGTTAGAAGACAGTTTGTTGCTTTTTTGATGTAATTTTAACATGATTAGTGAAGCATCTTTCCAGATTGTCTCGGTGTTGGTTGTGTCTGTGGTGATGTGTCTGATGTTCTCTGATCTGCAGACGTTAGACGGCTTTATATTCGTGGTGGCTTGCGATGGGAAGATCATGTACATCTCAGAGACGGCGTCGGTTCACCTGGGTCTTTCACAGGTGAAGAGCTGACTAACATCTGTGTTTGTGCTGGTGTTCCTCCAGTGCAATCACACAGCTGCTTTCACACAGGTAGAGCTGACCGGGAACAGTATTTATGAGTACGTCCATCCGGCGGATCACGACGAGATGAGCGCGGTCCTGACGCCTCAGCCCTCGCTCCACTCACAGCTCATCCACGGTGAGACCACACCAACATCTACACGTGTCCACACGCAGAACAGCAGAGGAACTCTCATGCCTTTCTAATGGAGACTGAAGTAAAACAAAAACAAACCTAATTATGACAATCTGACAATAAAAAAAAACTATGAAATGTGATACAAAATATTTAAATATGAAAAAATATATAAATTATGAAATATTATACTGTATACATAATAACATAAAAAGCATATCAAAATATTATTATAATTATAAATTCAAAATGTTATTATATTTTATTTACAAATAATAATATAGAAAATATTATTTGGATGCATATTCTAAAATTCTTATATATATATATATATATATATATATATATATATATATATATATATATATATATTATTTAATATTTTATTATATCAATTTTAATACATAATGCTTTTTCAGATTTGTAAATAAAACAAAGATTGTTGGAATTATTGGAATTTTCTAATAATAATTTTAGTCTTTACATTAATTATTTGTGATTAAAATTATAATTAGGACTGTTTTGGGCACCAAAAAAAATCTTTAAATTATATAATTTGCTATGATACAAAATACATATAAAAAAAACTAATTTCAGTTTCAGAAAGATTATTTTAAAGTGTCTTGTAGTCGCAAGTCTACTTTATTTCTAGAGCCCTATCCACTACAAAGTAAAGTGTGAAGCAACGCAACAAGATGAGAATAGTAAAAACAACAATAACAACGATATTTAAGCAGAAGCCAATGCAGCTTTTCCAAAACTGGAGTAATGTGCTCCTTTTTCTTCGTACTAGTAAGGAGCCTCGCAGCTGCATTCTGGACCAAATGGAATTTTGAAATAAGAGATTGGCTTAATCACAAATAAAGTGCATTGCAGTAATCCTAAAGACCTAAAGACAACAGAAACAGTGAAAACAGAATAGGCCCCAAAACGGAGCCCTGAGGTACTCCACAGTCAATAGAGACTGAAGGGGAAGAAAGTTCCCCAACCCTCACTGAAAAGGATCATCCCTTCAAATAAAAATAAAAACATCTGTACAAGACAAGAATTATGTGTATTATTATTCACTAAAAACATAATTAGGACTGTTTTTCAACTTTACAAGAATAATTTTAGACTTTCTGTTTCAGAATTTCACTCAATTCAATTTTTTTTTTTAATATTTCTGTGCAATTTACTTGCAATTTCTGAGTACACATTTTTTCAAATCCAATTCTCTTTTTTCAGTGTCAGTCAGTCAGACAAAAATATGACCAAATTAGCATTAATATCACGCATACAAGCCAGACAGATGAATGCGGTGTTGTATTTGCTGATTTCAGACCATGAAGCGGAGCGCTCGTTCTTCTTGAGAATGAAGTGTGTTTTGGCCAAACGTAACGCCGGACTGACGAGCGGAGGATATAAGGTACACACACACACAGATGAACGCCGCTGACGGACACTAACGGAGCGTGACCTTTGACCCCGCAGGTCATCCACTGCAGTGGCTATCTGAAGACGTCTGCGCTGGACTGCTATCAGAACGTGGGTCTGGTGAGTAACCCCAGAGTGCAGTCTGGACGATGGGGCGGGGCGACACTTCGAGGCGGAGCGACACGTGTCGCCCCGCCCATATTTGTTTTCCCCGCCTTTGACATTTTCCTCCGAGCCAGCAGGGGGCAGTTTGCGTTGAAACAAACAGAACGGTGGCAACTACAGCAGCAGAGTAATAACGCTATTCCGTTGATTGCTTGAGGTGAGTAAAAGTGGTTGTGTAAATATCTTATAATATGAAACGTGATGTTCGATCATTTATTTATCCATGGTACGTTCAATTTGAATAATTATTGTTAATAATTGTTATAAATTGCTAATTTTATTGTTCTTTGTGGATAGTAACAGTACACTCTGTACATGGCTTTAGTTCATAGGTTCGATTTTACAGAGTTATGGCATCACATTTGTCAAGTTATTTGAACAGACATGCATGATTTTTGTGTGTATATTATTATTATTATTATTATTATTATTATTATTATTATTTTTCAAGATGACATGATCAGGAGGTGGTGGTGTTCTGTTCTCCTGGACAGCTTTACTCCGCAAATGTATGTAGCTGTTTGAATGTTGCTACATGAAACATTACTCTGTACTATATCTAGCAATATACCTACCTCTTGACATTTGTTCTTTTAGAGCTCAACCACTGAGGAGAACTTCACCATTCACCATGTCTTCAGGCAGAGTCCAGCAAAGCAGGTTATTTGTGCACATACATTCATTAAGAACTAATAATTACATATGTGTACATGCAGAGGTATTTTAGTTATTACAGCTACATAGTTGTTCAAATGTGAAATTGGTATTATGTACAAGTACTATATTGGTCAGCACTGTGGATTATTTAATAGATAGCTATCAGTTAACATCAGCATCAAATTCATTTAAAAACATTTCAGCTTAATTCATTTTCAGCGAGTTTTTTAAATAACTTCTGTTTGCGATCTAATGTGGATTTTGTTCACCATATAAGACAGAAATATTTATATTCAATGTAAAAGATCTTCATGTGGATCATGCATACAAATATATACAAATATCTCACTGGATTATTACAATTAATGGCAAAATGAATGCGTGGAAATGTAAACTAATATATCCTACTGACACACAACAGCAAAAGATATAAATAATTGTCTTAAAACAGTTTTTTTTTTTCAATGTGAAAATAATAACATGCCTAATACTTCTGCACAGTACTGTATATATTAACATTTTATTAGTGTTATTATAAAAGAATGAGTATGCAGTTGTGACAACAATCTATAGAGTTTTTAATGAGAGTTTTAAAGCAAGGTTGTCTGTATTCAGTGTTTATATAATGTTTAATAACTTTTATATACATGTATAAATAAACCTATGTATGTTTTTGATTCAACAGCTTCCACTGGAAATCCTCAGGGAAGTTATTTTGTCGGCGGGTGACTCTGCATATTTGACACTTTCTCTGGTTTGCAGATGGTTTAGGGATGTGCTCCGAAGTTTTTCGGAAAGCGGCACAGTTTGCCTGGCTAGACAGTAAGATTTCCCTGTTTAATGCTCATTCTCCAATTGAATTTTGTAGTAGAAGGCTGTTAAACTTTTTTTGTATTATTATTATTATCTTTCATGTATTTTGTCTTTACACTATAAGTTGTGGCCAACTGGAAGAATTGTCCTCCTGTCTCCTGACCGGAATGAGTTCAGACGGATGTACAGCAACAGGGAATGCTTGCAGTGCAGAGCCCTTTTCAAGTTTAACCCACAAGGGTACAGGGAAGAGACCGGTGTGGTGATCTTCTGGGCTTTTGTTTACACAGGATTTTGTTCCAAGGACTGTTTTTTTTTTTTTTTTTTGCGGCATGAAACACATTTGTGTGTTAAGTTCATTGAAGGGAAAAAGAGAATGGACTGAGATCAGCTGGTTTTGATGTATTAATTGATTTCATTTAAAGTTAAACTTTGCAGTGTATAATGTTTTAATAAAAAAGCTATGGAAAACACGTGCATGACAACAGGTTTCAGTCATTTACATCAGTCTATCATTCTTTAAGGTTTCTCATATTTGATGATAACATCATTTGCTATGCATTGCTCATAATGGATTCTTAATTTAGTTGTGACAGGATTGTGAGGATTAATGAGGTTTTCAGTAGTGCAGTTCAGAAAACAAATAACAGAAAGTAACAAGTGTTTTTGGGCAAGTTCTTTAGAACCTGTATAGTTCCTTCCTTGCAAAAAGTAACCATGGATTTATTGTAGTAAAAATATTTGTTGGCATATTAATTACTGTGAGCTGTAATTATAAAAACACCATAGTTTTACTATAGTTACTGTAGCAGAACCATGGTAAATTTTCGTAGGGGCCAAGGGAATGTTCAGAATATTATTGGTGACGTTCAGAGACTGGTGACAATTTGTTACACACACACACACACATATATATATATACACACACACACACACACACACACACACACACACACATATATATATATATATATATATATATATATATATATATATGTATATATAATTTGAATATATAAATCAAGGTACTCCATGACTATCTACATAACCATACTTCGCATTATATTGCCGTGTCATTTTCAAACCAGCGAGTAATGCCGAGGTAGCGTCTACACTACAGCCATTGAGGGAGTAGACCATTTATTTCTATTCTGTTCGTCGTAATCCAAAACTCTTTGTATTTATACGGGATGTTGTGGAAATGCAACAATAAATGCAAAAACACAACATTTATATTCACTTTTTAATTTATATTAAAAGTTTATTCATCTGAGTGTCTACTTCCGCATTCCAATCCTGCTAATAGCGTCATAATTCTCTATACCAATAAGCTGTAAAATCGTCACTCATATGTACACCAATAAGCTCATCTTAATCATAAACCAATAACCGCTGAGGTGGGCGGGGCGACACGTGTCGCTCCGCCCCAACGTGTCGCCCCGCCCCATCGTCCAGACTGCACTCTGGGATACTTGGGTCTGGTGGCGGTGGGACACACTTTACCTCCCAGCGCCGTCACCGAGATCAAGCTTCACAACAACATGTTCATGTTCAGAGCCAGTCTAGACATGAAGCTCATCTTCCTGGACTCCAGGTGAGTGTGAGGTGTGTGATGGATAAATGACTTCGATCATGCGTTCCACTGATCCAGGGCTGTTCTGTGCTCCAAGGGTTTCAGAGCTGACAGGATATGAACCACAGGACCTGATTGAGAAGACCCTGTATCATCACATGCACAGCTGTGACAGCTTTCACCTGCGCTGCGCTCATCAGCTCCGTGAGTACAAATCATATCAGTATTCATCTTACAGAGAGGAATCCAGAGACCTCAGTCTTTTTAATGCATACTACAGTGAGAAAAAAACGTAAAAAGAAATTAAAAAGTGTTTGAGAGATATATGTGTGTGTGTGCGCGTGTGTGTGTGTATGCAAAAAGCATTTAAAGCATATAAAAATGTATAATCATTATTTAATAAATAATATTATTAATAAAATATTTGTATTATATAAAATAATAGAAATGTTATATATATATATATATATATATATATATATATATATATATATATATATATATATATATATATATTTACTAATAATAATGTACAAAACTATTATTTGTGTGTATATATATAAATATAGAATAAATATAAACGGTTTATATATTATATGTTATAATATATAATATAGTATTATATACAGTGTTATATAAATTGTATTAAACAGTAACACATTACAATGAGGTTCCATTTGTTCACATTAGTTAACAATGAGAAATACTTAACCTTTGTTCATGTTAATTTCAATATTTCTTAATACAGGAATTAAAATCAAAAGCTGTATCTATTAATATTATTTAATGGATGTGTGCTGACATAAACTAAAAATATTGACTAATTGACTAATGTTAACAAAGATTAATAAGTATTGCAACACTTTGTATTTACATGCATGTATTTACATATTTAACACACACACATGCATATTTATATATTATAATTGTATTTATTTTATATATCTGCAGTGCTGGTCAAGGGTCAGGTGACCACTAAATATTACCGCTTCCTGTCCAAACATGGCGGCTGGGTTTGGGTGCAGAGTTACGCTACGATTGTTCACAACATCCGCTCGTCTCGTCCGCACTGCATCGTCAGCGTCAACTACGTCCTCACGTGAGTCACATTCACGTCACACACACCCCACGATGGAATAATGAACGTACTTATATACACTACAGTTCAAACGTTATTATTTTAAATATATATTTTTTTTAATAACACCTTCATTCATCAAGGATGTGTTAAATTGTTATTTGCAAAGTGATAGCAAAGATTTACATTGTTAGAAAAGATTTCTATTTTGAATCAATTCTGTTCTTTTTTGCTTTTTATTCATCAAAGAATCCTAAAAAAAAGTATCGGTTTAAAAAAATATATGGATAATATTATAATTGAAAACATTGATAATTCTAATAATAAATGTAATTATACATATGTTGATAACACAATATTTCATGTTTCTAACATGATTAGCATGTTGCTTATATGGTTAGCATGTTTTTCTAGCACATTTCTATCATGATTATCATGCTGTTATCATGAAAATTAGCATTAGCAACTGAACAACATTCATTAGGAAAACAGTGTGTCAATAATGCAGAATGATAGTTAAAGACAGCATGATTAGCATATTGTTAACATGTTGGAAACATGTTTTAATACGTTGGTAACATTATATTTCATGTTGTTAACAAGATAAACACATTTCTAGCATGAATTAACATGTTGTTATCATGGTTAGCATGTTGATAGCATGTTTCTATCATGATTAGCATGCTGTTAGCATAATTAACATGTTGTTAACATTATTAGCATGTGGCTAACATTTTTTTGACATGTTTTAATATGTTGCTAGCATGATATTTCATGTTGCTAACATGATTAGCACATTGCTAGCATTGAATTAACATGTTGTTATCATGTTTAGCATGTTGGTAGAATTTTCTATTATTATTAGCTTGCTGTTAACAATTAGAATACTGATGGCATGATTAACACGTGCTTAACAGTTTGTTAACGTGTTTTAATACGTTGCTAGCATTATATTTCATGTTGCTAACATGATTAGCATTTTTAGCATGCTAATAGCATAATTAGCATGATTAGCATGTGGCTAACATGTTTTAATATATTGCTAGCATGATATTTCATGTTCCCTAACATGATTAGCATATTGCTAGCACGAATTAGCATGTAGCTTGCATGCTTTAACATGTTGTCTGTGTTAGTCATTAAGCTTTGCTATAGTTATAGGCAGCTTAAACACTCTATTAAGCCGTAATGTACAAAAGTTATTAAGTCGTACTGTACAAAAAACTTCTGGGTCAAAAATGACCCGAATATAAAAAGTTTCATATCTCTTTAAAAATAATTTTTAAAAATCTGAAAAAAATATATGATGTCTATTTTAATCACCATAATCCATATAGTACATGTTTCTTTCCTGTAGTAATAACTATGTTTTTTTTTTACAAATGTTTGTGTCAAAATTACTCAAAAGCATTATGAATGTCATGCTCAAACATCATATTTACTGTAATAATACGATGGATTGTGTGTGTTTAGGGACACAGAGTATAAAGGCATGGTGCTGTCTCTGGACCAGCCGAAGCCCAGCAGACCTGTGTTCCTCTACAGAGAGCGCCATGAGCCCGAGGATGACCCTCCAGCGTCCCGCAGCGGGACGAAGAGCCAGCCTTCTTCTTACTCTCAGGTGACTCTCTGACTTCTGCTCTGAAACACTTTCAGTCTCACTCAACCTCAAATGCATATTCTAGATGTTACATATATTAGTTTTTAGTCACAGTTATCACTCACCATATTATCCTCTCTGGTTCTTTTATTCTTTCTTTCTTTTCACACACTATCATTTGAGTTATGCTCACCAAGGCTGCATTTCTTTGCTTAAAAATACAGTAAAAACAGTAATATTATGAAAATATATTACAGTTCAAAATAACAGTTTTATATTGTATTACATTTTAAAATGTAATTTATTCCTGTGATCAGAGATTAATTTTTTTCAGCTTTATTTCTCTATAAATAATGTGATCAACTTTCGATTTAAATGAATATCTCAGTAAATGATAAGATTATAATTAGATGTATTTTTCAAGGTTATTTCATGTGAACTATAACGTAGTCGACGCCTTTACTGTCGTTTTTGATCAAATGTGTACTTGCTGAATAAAAGTATAAATTACTGTCATATTTTTTTGAATCATTAAGATACTACTACAGTTTGTTTTTCTTCATATTTAGATTTTTCAATGTTTCAGGAATTTAGTTTTGTGTTTTTTTTATTTATTTTTTTTAATGTCTACTAGTTTTAGTTTTAGTTATTTTTTAGTTACGTTAAGTAAAATTACACATCATGTCAACTGCCCTTTAAGCTGGATCTCACCAGATAATGAACAGTTTCCCCTTTAAGTTTTAGAATGAATAATAATAATAATAATAATCCATGTGAGGATTTCTCTCCTAACTTCTTGTTCTGTTTTTTTCAGCAGTTCTCATCGTTCCAACCCGAGCGCTCAGATTCCGACCGCGACAGCCAATGGGGAAGCAGCCCTCTGACAGACTCCGCCTCCCCGCAGCGACTGGATCACAGTGACACGTCAGAAGCGGTGTGTGGCTCGCAGTGTCACGCTCAAACACACACACAGCGGTGTGATCAGAGAGAGAGAGAGGGATGGTGGGACGCCGCACGACCTGAAGCTCCTCGACACAACGGAGGAACGTACCTTCATACTCACGGTGAGTCACAGCATCTTCAGGAATCATTCTAATACACTGCTCAAGAAACATTTCTCATTATTATCAATGTTGGAAAAGGTTTACATTGATTAACAGTAATTTATGTGTTTTTGTAATAATTAAGATGTTTCTGAAAGAAGTCTCTCCTGCTCACACAGGCTACATTTATTTGATCAAAAATACTGTAAAAACAGCTAAATATTATTCTAATGTAAATCATCTGTTTTCTGTGTGAATCTGTGTTAAAGTGTAATGTATTTCTGTGATGCTCCGCTGTATTTTCAGCATCATTCCTCCAGTCTTCAGTGTCACATGATCTTCATTTTTTATTTTAGTTAAAGCTATTTAGTTATGTGCTTTCATTTGTGTCATTTTTAGTAGTATATACCAGGCACGTGCAGAGGGGGGGGGGGCGTTGGGTGCTTGAGCACCTGCCCCTTTGCCCTTTGGTGCCCAAAGTGCCCTTTTGTCAAAGCAAAATTTCCTATATATATTTTTTTTTTTGTCATACCGTTTCCTTTTGTGAATGCCTGCTCATGCCCAATCTAAATATTAGTCAAATTTTGAATAATAATTTAGCCATCAATAAATTGACCAACATGATGACCTTTGACCTGACGACGACGACCTCCTCATCTGACCATGACGATTCGTCACGCCGCACGCGCATTTTTTAACTGTCAGAGGATATTTTCAACACCGCGGAAGCCGGTAAGTGGTGTTTCATTCTCAGCGAAGTGATTCTGATATTTATTTACTTATTATTATTTTACAAGAACGACGTGATGTGAGAATATGCAGATATGTTTATATTGCGGTGTGTAGCCTGTAGTGTAGAGTAACGTTAGCGTGCTGTTTGAGGGAGAAACGTTTCATAGACATCGAGGACAGAGGCGTCATGCCCATTCAAAGATTTCTGAGCCAAGTTGATTTTAAATGCAGCTTCCAAACGACAAAAAAACAAAACAAAAAACAGCAGAATAATATTTTTTATATATTTGATATAATCACACTGTTGTGATTAGATCGTTCAGTTCACAGCATCAGCTGCTAAATTCAAATCTGTGTTCGCTGGCTGGCGCTGAGCCAGAGACGTTCGTACAACGCTTCATGATGATAACCAATCAACGGTTCTGTTGCGCGGATGCAATGGCCAATCAGAGACGTGCAGAAGAGTCATCATGAAACGCGCTGTTTTTGTTCACTTGCTCGCTGACTGAATTATTTAGCGAATTCTTTCTTCAGAGAGAGAGAGAGAGAGAGAGAGAGAAAAACTAAAAAAAATCCTGATGTGCATAATGTAATATAAAGTGCTTCAGTGATTGTAATGGGAGTTTTTGAGAGTGCCTGAACTCTGGCTAGACTGAATGAAAATGTTATTTGATAATGTAAATGTTCTTTACTCTCTGCAAAATGAAAGTGTTAAAATAAGTAACTTACAATATTGTTATTAAAATTTACATTAAATGCAAATTCAGTCGTATTAAAAGTACTTTATGGCATGATATGGCACTTAAGTAAAAAGTCGGTTAAAATAATAGATTGATAATGAAATAGTAGATTGTGCCTTGTTTCTAGATGGACAGAGAGTGGAAAGTAATAGATCAGATGAGGAGATGGAGATAGAGGAAGAAAAAGAGGCAAATGTAGACGCACAAGTGACAGAAAGAGAGCAGGTAAGCAAGCCAGGAGACAGAGGCTGGTGAGAAAGAGGAAAATGTAGAGTGTTTTCTGTAGTTTTTACTATAACAGCTGTTCTTAATTAACAATTTAAGACATTTCAGTTTCTTATCCCAGAGCTATTATTAGGTGGAAATATTTTTTCTTTTTTTACTTTTAAACTTAAAATTGTCTCTTCTAATATTTTTCTTTTTCAAAACTGCATCACAGCATTTGCTGCCGTATCAAAACATAATCATCCATATCGATACGCAAATCGGCAAGGAATGCATCACAATATATTGCTGTATTGCTATTTTGAACCGCGCTATTTAAACCTTGTTCCATGTGCCCCTTTTATACTTTGAGCACCTGCCCCTCCAAAGGTCTCTGCACGGCCCTGGTATACACATATATAAATTCATAGAAATCTGGAGTTCATAAATAATTTATTTCAGTTCATGTTTCTTTTATTTCAAGTAATGAAAAGGTTTTTTATGGTGTCAGTATTAGTTAAGTATGATTATAATGATTTATTTTTTAAGAACAGCATTTACTGTAACAGTATAAATGTCTTTTCTGTCACTTTGGTCAATTTAATGCATCCTTGGTGAATAAAAATGTCAATATCTTTCGAAACAAAACAAAAATCTTACTGATGCCACAAGTTTTACTTTAATACATTCTTACTGTGAAAACCACAGTCTTTCATCAAAACAATTTTGTTTTTAAATTTTCAATTTTAAAATGGCTTTGCCCTCATGTAATCTTGGCCAGTGGCTAATTTGGTTCAATTTAGTCAATGTTCTCTGAAAAAGCAAGTTTTTATATTTAAAAGTTTTTTTCATGTAGCCTACGGGTTTTTTTTTTTATTCACGACTTTAATTTAACACAATTACTGAAGGCAATCTAACATGCGGATAATAGACTAAAAATATCTACATTTAAACATTTATAAATACGCACAAAAACTTCATAATCAGTCCTCAGGGAGTTTCAGCACGCAGAGCGTCACAGAAAGCGCACGCGCATGACGCAGTGTCATCAAATCTCATTGGCAGCTCGTTGGGACGACAGTTCTCCGGGCTCAACGGGCGATTCGGGAGGAGGCTGCCATGGCAACAGGGCGTTTCGCGTGAGCCCGCGGGAATCCGAGAGCCTGATAGAAGCCAAACCGGAGCCGATTAAAGGGAAGGACGTCCGCATGAGCGATTACTTCTCCTCCGTCTGCCGAGGGACGCCGGGGACCCGCCTCATCCTGTGCCGGGACGACATGGACGGGAGTCCGGTGTCACTGTCCGGTCTGAGCAGTCCCGGGTCGGACAGCCTGTCCCGCAGCCCGCTGCTGTTCTCCACCGGGGACAGAGTGCGCAGATTACCCGCTCATTATGAGTTTGAGACCAGCGCCGCGCACACCGGCACATCAGTCATCATCACCAACCGAAGCTGACCGCTGCTTTACGAGCCTGCACATCTGGGGAAAATAGCATGCAAACATGGAAAGATGACAGCGTTCTTATGTTGCTATTCATACAAGCATCTCAACAGATTCATGTTTTGCATGCAGAAGCATGTTTTTTTTTTTTTTTGTGCACTATGGCATTTAAAAAAAAACTTTCATTTGGACGTAAATCAATAAGATTTTGCAGTATTGGCTGTACTGCTCTTAAGAAGAAAAACGAAAAATGCATGACTTGCAAATTGTTTGCATGGTGGCATTGTTATCATGTCAGTTCACCTTAGTTTTTATTATTTTAATGCAAAATCAGTTATATTTACAGAATGGATTTTAAATTAAGAATGCATGAAGCACATTAGTTGTTTTGTTTGCACTTTGACATTATTTTCACATCACTTCACCCCAGTTCTCATTAGTTTAATGCAAAATCAATTAGATTTTGCATGTATTTAGAGATTGCAGTTGCATTGGTTGGACTGAATTCAATTAGTTGATTTTCTTGTTTTATTTTTTATTTCTAAATCTATTATTTACAGTAATCTGAAGCTAAAAAAAAGAATGCATGAAGAATTTTTTTTTTGTCATTAGTGCATGACTTTATTTTCATGTCATTTCAACCCAATTCTCTTTGTTTTCATCCAAAATCAATTATTGATTTATTCAATTAATAGTTAATCAATTAATCAATTCATAAAATCAATTATATTTTGTGTTATTTACAGATTATAGTTTAGTCTCATGACTTTAATTTGTGGATTTTGATAAATGTATTATTTGCAGTAATCTAAAAAGAAATAGAACTGAAAAATCGTTCAGTTCACCCCAAGTCTCATTATTTTGATGCAAAATCAGTTACAGTATATTTTGTGACTTTGTTGATTTTAATTTATAAAAATCATAAGAGAATATCCAGGTGCACTATGGTAATGAGAATATGATTGTAATAAAGTAATCAGCTTTATTTTCTTTGTGCATAATATAATTACTTGCAATTTGAAGTAAATAATTGTCATTAAATTCACCCATAAAATGATGAATGCTGTTGACTGAAATTAAAATGAAATTTTATAATCAATCAATTTAATAAATACAAAAATGTGTGTGTGTTGGTGTGTTTAGACGTAGTTTCAGTCTGTTTGATCTGAGAAGAGCTTTGGATTTGATAGAATTTCTTGCATAACATATTCTTATGAAATGGTTCACATCATGCAGTGTCTGTGCTTTGATTTTTGCTTGTATGCAGATACGACTAGATGGATTTTTAAAATGAGTATTTCTCAGCCGAAGCCTGTAGTAGTTATAATGTCATGTCATGTCATGCTGGTTTTTCTGTCAGTAGCTATGTGAGTATCAGAAATGACTGCCGTCATCTCCAGATGTTAAACATACTGCATGACATGCTAGCATGACAGCTAATACCACCCTAGCAACCACTTAACAAGACCCAAGCAGTCACCAGGAACATTATATTAAGTGCATAGCAACCACTAAAGCCACGCTAGCAACGACACCCTAACAACAGTCACAGAGCACATTAACAACTGAGAGCACTTTATGGACGTAGCCATGCCTAACTCGAGGAATGAAGAGCTCACCGAGAGGGCCTGCAGATCACCAACATGCTTGACCGATGCCATTAGGCCGAATATTGAAGACACCAATGTTTTATGTGTATTTGGGTCTATTGCGCCATTTCTCTGTGGAACTGGAGAGGCATAAGTTTGTGACATCAGCTGTAAGTGAACATGTGCAAGACTTACAAAAGCTGTTAAACCCTGTTAAGCTGCTAACCCTAACAGCTCCGTCAGGCCAAAGAAGATGCTAACGTGAAGGGGGACAATGTCTTGTATAAACAGGTTAAATACACATTGGAAAAAGAGATCAAAGTGGCAAAGAGGAATTATTCTGAAAAAATAAGGACTCAGTTCACTTCCAACGACTCCGCATCAGTGTGGAAAAGTCTAAAGAAGATCACCAATTACAAGACACCACCCCCCTGAATGCCTCCCCACACAACCATTCACACCCTTCACATCTCCTGCAACCAGCCCCAAATGCCTCTCCAAACAACCGTTCACACCATTAACAGCTCCTGCAACCCATCCTGAACACCTCTCCAATCAAGCACTCTCACCATTCTCACCTCCTGCATCCCCCCTCTCAGGTGGGGCACCTGCAATTCAGATCAGCGAGGATGCGGTGCGCCAGGTCTTCCGGAAGCAGAAAAGGAAAAAAGCAACAGGCCCAGATTGTGTAACACCAGCCTGTCTGAAATCCTGTGCTGACCAGCTGGTCCCCATCTTCACACAGATCTTCAACAGATCGCTGGAGCTGTGCGAAGTCCCTTCATGCTTCAAACGTTCCACCATCATCCCCATCCCTAAGAAACCCCAAATTACAGGACTAAATGACTACAGGCCTGTGGCTCTAACGTCTGTAGTCATGAAGTCATTTGAAAAACTGGTGCTGGCCCACCTGAAGGACATCACTGGGCCCTTGCTGGATCTGCATTGGACTGCATTATGTTCTGCAACACCTAGACAGACCGGGGACTTATGTGAGGATCCTGTTTGTGGACTTCAGCTCGGCCTTCAACACGATCATCCCAAACCTCCTCCTGCCCAAACTAAATCAGCTCTCCGTGCCCACCTCCGTCTGTCAGTGGATCAACAGCTTCCTGACAGACAGGCAGCAGCTAGTGAGGCTGGGAGAATACACATCCAGCACCCGTACAATCAGCACCGGAGCTCCCCAGGGCTGTGTCCTCTCCCCACTGCTCTTCTCCCTGTACACCAACGATTGCACATCTAAGGACCCTTCTGTCAAGCTCCTGAAGTTTGCAGACGACACCACACTCATCGGCCTCATTCAGGACGGTGACGAGTCTGCTTACAGACATGAGGTAAAAGAGCTGGCTGTCTGGTGCACACTCAACAACCTGGAGCTTAACAAGCTCAAAACAGTGGAGATGATGGTGGACTTCAGGAGAGACCCCCCTGCACTCCCCCCACTCACCATCATGAACAGCACTGTGACTGCAGTGGAGTCATTCAGGTTCCTGGGCACCACTATCTCTCAGGACCTGAAGTGGGACATTCACATTGACTCCATTGTGAAAAAGGCCCAGCAGAGGTTGTACTTCCTCCGCCAGCTGAGGAAGTTTAACCTGCCACAGGAGCTGCTGAAACCGTTTTACTCCATCGAATCCATCCTCTGCACTTCAGTAACTGTCTGGTTCAGACATACATAAACTTAAAATTTGCACATAATATGTACATACATAACTGCATTTTGTAATATACCTGCCTACAATTTTCATTTGTATATTGTCATTCACTATCTACTTATTTGTATTTTTTATGTGTTTTATGTTTGGTCGCTGTGATTCTGTTGTACTGCAGAGCTTCTGTCACAATACAAATTCCTCGTATGTGTAAACATACCTGGCAATTAAGCTCATTCTGATTATATTTAGGCAGAATTTGTAACCGCAAATGAAGTAGTCAGCTGTTAGCATTAAAGCAGCTCCACAAACTTGAGCACTCACTCTGAAAAGACAAACAAGAAACCATTAAAAATCTTTATTTGGTTAGTAAAACATGTTTGACAATGCGACTAGACAACACCTGAAACCCATTCAACAGGACTCAAAAATGTTTGAAGCCGGCTTGTGGTGGTGTTAGCGGAGGGATCGTCCGCCTGAGGCGCCGCCTTGGTGGTGGTGGTGTTAGCGGAGGGATCGTCCGCCTGAGGCGCCGCCTTGGTGGTGGTGGTGGTGTTAGCGGAGGGATCGTCCGCCTGAGGCGCCGCCTTGGTGGTAGTGGCGTTAGCGGAGGGAACGTCCGCCTGAGGCGCCGCCTTGGTGGTAGTGGCGTTAGCGGAGGGATCGTCCGCCTGAGGCGCCGCCTTGGTGGTAGTGGCGTTAGCGGAGGGATCGTCCGCCTGAGGCGCCGCCTTGGTGGTAGTGGTGTTAGCGCAGGGATCGTCCGCCTGAGGCGCCGCCTTGGTGGTAGTGGCGTTAGCGGAGGGATCGTCCGCCTGAGGCGCCGCCTTGGTGGTAGTGGCGTTAGCGGAGGGATCGTCCGCCTGAGGCGCCGCCTTGGTGGTAGTGGCGTTAGCGGAGGTATCGTCCGCCTGAGGCGCCGCCTTGGTGGTAGTGGCGTTAGCGGAGGGAACGTCCGCCTGAGGCGCCGCCTTGGTGGTAGTGGCGTTAGCGGAGGGATCGTCCGCCTGAGGCGCCGCCTTGGTGGTAGTGGTGTTAGCGGAGGTATCGTCCGCCTGAGGCGCCGCCTTGGTGGTAGTGGTGTTAGCGGAGGTATCGTCCGCCTGAGGCGCCGCCTTGGTGGTAGTGGTGTTAGCGGAGGGATCGTCCGCCTGAGGCGGCGCCTTGGTGGTAGTGGTGTTAGCGGAGGGATCGTCCGCCTGAGGCACCGTCTTGGTGGTAGTGGTGCTAGCGGAGGGATCGTCCGCCTGAGCCGCCGCCTTGGTGGTAGTGTTAACTGCGGGATAGTCCAGCTGAGGCGCCGGAACACTCCATACGTTTCCTAGGGGGACAGAAATAGATGGCCCATCCAAGTTAGTGTCCATACAACAGATTGTCTATAGAGAGAATTAAGTGACTGAATCAAATGTAAAAGGTCAAGCATTAAACTGAAGTAACTTTACTCCTGGGCTGACACATGTTTTGGGGTTTCTTAATTTGAAGTCTTATAGTAATAAAGAGCCATGTTAAGCCACAGAGTGGAACACAGAGCAGTGATTGACAAGTGAACAAGAGACTTGGGAGGCCAAGTAACATTAAATCTTTTATCTTCATTAAAAGAAAGCCTCAGAATATGAACAAGACTGCAAAGACAAAGGTGTTGGTAGAATTTAGTTGTTAAGTGATCACTTAATGTCACTCAAGTGAAACTCATTATTTTGGAAGGACTTATTTTTTTAAATAAATTGGTTCATTTTGAGCCAATCAAATGTCTGGCTCTTCTAATCGCTAGTATTGAGGGAACACGTGGTAACAAACATAAAAATTAACTCCTGCAATAAAACAAAAAAGCAAATTATAAGAACTCACCTTGCCATAGCAACTGCTGATAAAGAAACACCAAAAGAGTAAATTTAATCACGTCCATTCTTTACCACTCACTTAACCTCCTGGCAGTCAAACTAAGTATACATGTAGTTCCAACCAAACCAGGACTTTTAAAGCCAAACAGAAAACAATTTGTGCCACCTGGACAGCTTGTTAACTCATTAATACATAATCAGTAAGCATGCACAGCCTGCAAATCATTAAACCTGGACAGGATTAAAGAGGTTCCCTTTCTCGCCAGAATCCTTGTCCAAATACCCACACCGGTCTTTGCACTTGTCCAGTTGATAACTTGTATGACGTACTTCCTGAATTTGGTCCAAGTGTTCAAGTGAGGATAAAGACCACAAGTGTGTGTCAAACTTTTCATCACCTGATGGAACACACTTGTTGTAAAAATTCAAGTGTTTACAAAGCTTTAGTTTGCATTTTAAAATCAACGTCTAAATGTCTGTTCAGTAGTCCCTCTAACATGACTATTTTAATTTGTGATGCTTCAAATTAAGTGATAAAAAACAGCTCCAAATGTTATGCAAAATAAATATAATAATCTATGCAACAATAAAAAGTGTAGCACTTTGTTTTACTACCAAATTCTACATAATGTCTAATTATTATTACTATTTAATTTATACTGGAAAGGTTTCTGTGACTTCTCGCGATTATCTTTTGGTGTGTACTTCCTGTCGTGCGCACCCGCTCTCGAGTGACCAAGACCGCAAGTGTGGGTATTTGGACAAGGCAAGAGAATAATGGGCAAAGTATATGTCTGCAATCCGCATCTGCATTACATAATTTCCGTCACCAGGAGTGCTCGCAGACAACCACGCACCCCATCCATGTGCAGGCTATGTTTTGAGACCACGCGGATATGTGCGAGGTGACTGTTGAGATGTAAGGCAAGTACATGTAGGTGGTACTGCGCATGTGTCACGCTCGTTTTGAAGTGTGGATCTGTGCACACTCTTATGGCTAATATTGTGCACAATTAATTGCTTTTTTAGTGAATGATTCAGTTCAGAACTACATACATGGAAAAAATAAAATAAATAAAAAAGCAAGCATGGCAGATGTGCACAGGGTCGTGGCTGGGGTTAGCAAGGTGCAGGTAGTATCAATGGGTCCTGTTTGAAATGGTTTAATTTGTATGTTTGTTCTATTCATTTATTTGTGCTATTTACAAAATGTTTATGTTTTTCCAAGTTTGTAAATGTCCAGGTACAGAAAACGAATAATCAAAGGTAAAATAGCACTGCATTCAGCATTTCTTACATTATCACAGTTTATTTGCTATAGTTCAGAAATTGGCAATAAAATATGAGAAGAACCCAAAGTTAAACTGTGTCAGAACAAGGTCATCTTGATCATGTCAGATAACTTTGATAGAAAGGTATGTAATGGATTGAAATCAACCAAAATTTCTGTTAGTATGACAATATTTACACAACTATCAATGCTTTGTTGAACAATTTATTATGTCATCTCTGTTCAGTTTAAATAGAGTTTGTGCATTTATTTGCAATCAAGTCAATGAAATCGCTGTAGATGAAGTGACCCCAACTAAGCAAGCCAGAGGTAACGGCAGCAAGGAACCAAAACTCCATCGGTGACTGAATGGAGAAAAAAACCCTGGGAGAAACCAGGCTCAGTTGGGGGTCAGTTCTCCTCTGACCAGACGAAACCAGTAGTTCAATTCCAGACTGCAGCAAAGTCAGATTGTACAGAAGAATCATCTGTTTCCTGTGGTCTTTTCCTGGTGCTCCTCTGAGACAAGGTCTTTACAGGGGATCTGTATCTGGGCTCTAGTTGTCCTGGTCTCCGCTGTCTTTCAGGGATGTAGAGGTCCTTTCTAGGTGCTGATCCACCATCTGGTCTGGATACGTACTGGATCCGGGTGACTGCAGTGACCCTCTGGTCTGGACACAGACTGGATCTGGTGGCTACGGTGACCTCGGAACAAGAGAGAAACAGACAAATATTAGCGTAGATGCCATTCTTCTAATGATGTAGCAAGTACATTGTGTGTTATATGAAGTGTTTTCCGGTTCCGGTTTACCTAATTAATGCAGCCTAAAAATCCTTTAACAGATTTGGATATTAGTCTATTATGTGTAAGCCAGGTTAAAGAGATGGGTCTTTAATCTAGATTTAAACTGCAAGAGTGTGTCTGCCTCCCGAACAATGTTAGGTAGGTTATTCCAGAGTTTAGGAGCCAAATAGGAAAAGGATCTGCCGCCCGCAGTTGATTTTGATATTCTAGGTATTATCAAATTGCCTGAGTTTTGAGAATGCAGCGGACGTAGAGGAGTATAATGTAAAAGGAGCTCATTCAAATAATGAGGTGCTAAACCATTCAGGGCTTTATAAGTAATAAGCAATATTTTAAAATCTATACGGTGTTTGATAGGGAGCCAGTGCAGTGTGGACAGGACCGGGCTTATATGGTCATACTTCCTGGTTCTAGTAAGAACTCTTGCTGCTGCATTTTGGACTAGCTGTAGTTTGTTTACTAAGCGTGCAGAACAACCACCCAATAAAGCATTATAATAATCTAACCTTGAGGTCTTAAATGCATGGATTAACATTTCTGTATTTGACATTGAGAGCATTGGCCGTAATTTAAATATATTTTTGAGATGGAAAAATGCAGTTTTACAAATGCTAGAAACTTAGCTTTCTAAGGAAAGATTGCTATCAAAAAGCACATCTAGGTTCCTAACTGATGACGAAGAATTGACAGAACAGTACTTATTCTGTATCTCGGGGGACCTAGGTTACATTTGTAAAAGTGTACGTTCCCCTTTGATACTTCACTCATAATGCATATGGGGAACGAATTCACCTGCACCGTGCCATGGTAGAGAATGAAAATACTTTTCTTGGACACCTTTGGGGTCCAGAGGACAAGTGAGGTGCCAGAGCCATCGAACCCTTTACGTTACACTTGCTAAGAGAGAACTAGGTCCTTGGAGGTGGCATGATGAAGAAGCTCGACAGAGGCCGTCGTCTCATACCGAGAGGACCCGAGCATGCAAGGTCAGGATGTCCAGCTTATAGAATCTAACAAAAGTGGATGGCGAGGACCAGCCCGCTGCCTCACAGATGTCCTTGAAAGAGACTCCACTAGGTTGAGAGGCAAATGCCCTGTGCTCTGAACGGGGTTGAGAGCTGGATTTTATGACCTTGGAGTCATTGGGCCCAAATTAGTGCAAGTAGCAGTGCGGTTTAGAAATTTAAGGGCCAAAAGGTCAACTGACTGTAGCAACTCGAAAAAAGGCCCTTTGGGTACAGGGGGAGGACACAGGGGGTTCAAATGCTATCTTGAAACTTTCTGGATAGGCTTTTTCCAAGCCATAATGTACTAGTTATTTAATTCCATTTTAGCAAGTTAATAGATTTAAGCCTTTATTTGATCACAGATTAAAAAAAGTAATTTGTTCTAAGGTGAACACACGCCTCATTTTTATTAGACCCAATATTGATGACAAGGTGTATTCCTGTCTATAGCTCCGTTTCTCTTACTGTGGACCGAAAAGAAAAGGTGCAAGTTTGTGACGTCAGTCATAAGTGAATGCATGTGCAATATTTACAGAAACAGTCAATACTTATGAATAATGAAGGTCACTTGTACTCCATTGTAACGTAATCCGAGCAAGATTTGTAAGTCTGATAAAATGTTTCAAGTTATACATTTAAGTGGGTAAATACATATTCACTTTCTTTCCAAAGCCACAGTAACATTTAGGCAGAATTTGTAACCGCAGTGTACCAGAAGTGGTACACTGCAAAATAAGCAGCCCACCACAGGAATAATTAACTTTAAAGCAGCTCTACAAGCTTTAGCACACACTTTGAAGGGACACTTAAAAGCTTTATTTGGTTAGTAAAACATGTGACAAAGTGCAACTAGACAGCCCCTGGAACCAATTCAACAGTACTCAAGATAACGTTTGAAGCCGGCTCGTGGTGTTAACTGCCTTAGTGGTGGTGTTAGCTGCGGGATCATCTGCCTGAGGCGCCGCCTTGGTGGTGGCATTAGCTGCGGGATCGTCCGCCTGAGGCACTGCCTTGGTGGTGGCATTAGCTGCGGGATCGTCTGCCTGAGGCGCCGCCTTGGTGGTGGTGGCGTTAGCGGAGGGATCGTCCGCCTGAGGCGCCGCCTTGGTGGTGGTGGTGTTAGCGGAGGGATCGTCCGCCTGAGGCGCCGCCTTGGTGGTGGTGGCATTGGCTGCGGGATCGTCTGCCTGAGGCGCCGCCTTGGTGGTGGTGGCGTTAGCGGAGGGATCGTCCGCCTGAGGCGCCGCCTTGGTGGTGGTGGTGGCGTTAGCGGAGGGATCGTCCGCCTGAGGCGCCGCCGCCTTGGTGGTGGTGGTGGCGTTAACTGCGGCATCGTCCGCCTGAGGCGCCGCCTTGGTGGTGGCATTAGCGGAGGGATCGTCCGCCTGAGGCGCAGCCTTGGTGTTGGTGGCATTAGCTGCGGGATCGTCCGCCTGAGGCACTGCCTTGGTGGTGGCATTAGCTGCAGGATCGTCTGCCTGAGGCGCCACCTTGGTGGTGGCATTAGCTGCGGGATCGTCCGCCTGAGGTGCCGCCTTGGTGGTGGTGGCATTAGCTGCGGGATCGTCTGCCTGAGGCGCCGCCTTGGTGGTGGTGGCATTAGCGGAGGGATCGTCCGCCTGAGGCGCAGCCTTGGTGGTGGTGGCATTAGCTGCGGGATCGTCCGCCTGAGGCACTGCCTTGGTGGTGGCATTAGCTGCGGGATCGTCCGCCTGAGGCGCCGCCTTGGTGGTGGTGATGGCGTTAACTGCGGTATCGTCTGCCTGAGGCGCCGCCTTGGTGGTGGTGGCATTAGCGGAGGGATCGTCCGCCTGAGGCGCAGCCTTGGTGGTGGTGGCATTAGCTGCGGGATCGTCTGCCTGAGGCGCCGCCTTGGTGGTGGTGGCGTTAACTGCGGTATCGTCTGCCTGAGGCGCCGCCTTGGTGGTGGTGGCATTAGCTGCGGGATCGTCCGCCTGAGGCGCCGCCTTGGTGGTAGTGGTGTTAGCGGAGGGATCGTCCGCCTGAGGCACCGTCTTGGTGGTAGTGGTGCTAGCGGAGGGATCGTCCGCCTGAGGCGCCGCCTTGGTGGTGGTGGCATTAGCTGCGGGATCGTCCGCCTGAGGCGCCGCCTTGGTGGTAGTGGTGTTAGCGGAGGGATCGTCCGCCTGAGGCACCGTCTTGGTGGTAGTGGTGCTAGCGGAGGGATCGTCCGCCTGAGCCGCCGCCTTGGTGGTAGTGTTAACTGCGGGATAGTCCAGCTGAGGCGCCGGAACACTCCATACGTTTCCTAGGGGGGCAGAAATAGATGGCCCATCCAAGTTAGTGTCCATACAACAGATTGTCTATAGAGAGAATAAAGGGACTGAATCAAATGTAAAAGGTCAAGCATTAAACTGAAGTAACTTTACTCCTGGGCTGACACATGTTTTGGGGTTTCTTAATTTGAAGTCTTATAGTAATAAAGAGCCATGTTAAGCCACAGAGTGGAACACAGAGCAGTGATTGACAAGTGAACAAGAGACTTGGGAGGCCAAGTAACATTAAATCTTTTATCTTCATTAAAAGAAAGCCTCAGAATATGAACAAGACTGCAAAGACAAAGGTGTTGGTAGAATTTAGTTGTTAAGTGATCACTTAATGTCACTCAAATGAAACTCATTATTTTGGAAGGACTTATTTTGTAAAATAAATTGGTTCATTTTGAGCCAATCAAATGTCTGGCTCTTCTAATCGCTAGTATTGAGGGAACACGTGGTAACAAACATAAAAATTAACTCCTGCAATCAAACAAAAAAACAAATTATAAGAACTCACCTTGCCATAGCAACTGCTGATAAAGAAACACCAAAAGAGTAAATTTAATCACATCCATTTTTTACCACTCACTTAACCTCCTGGCAGTCAAACTAAGTATACATGTAGTTCCAACCAAACCAGGACTTTTAAAGCCAAACAGAAAACAATTTGTGCCACCTGGACAGCTTGTTAACTCATTAATACATAATCAGTAAGCATGCACAGCCTGCAAATCATTAAACCTGGACAGGATTAAAGAGGTTCCCTTTCTCGCCAGAATCCTTGTCCAAATACCCACACCGGTCTTTGCAGTCCAGTTGATAACTTGTATGACGTACTTCCTGAATTTGGCCCAAGTGTTCAAGTGAGGATAAAGACCACAAATGTGTGTCAAACTTTTCATCACCTGATGGAACACACTTGTTGTAAAAATTCAAGTGTTTACAAAGCTTTAGTTTGCATTTTAAAATCAACGTCTAAATGTCTGTTCAGTAGTCCCTCTAACATGACTATTTTAATTTGTGATGCTTCAAATTAAGTGATAAAAAACAGCTCCAAATGTTATGCAAAATAAATATACTAATCTATGCAACAATAAAAAGTGTAGCACTTTGTTTTACTACCAAATTCTACATAATGTCTAATTATTATTACTATTTAATTTATACTGGAAAGGTTTCTGTGACTTCTCGCGATTATCTTTTGGTGTGTACTTCCTGTCGTGTGCACCCGCTCTCGAGTGACCAAGACCGCAAGTGTGGGTATTTGGACAAGGCAAGAGAATAATGGGCAAAGTATATGTCTGCAATCCGCATCTGCGTTACATAATTTCCATCACCAGGAGTGCTCGCAGACAACCACGCACCCCATCCATGTGCAGGCTATGTTTTGAGACCGCGCGGATATGTGCGAGGTGACTGTTGAGATGTAAGGCAAGTACATGTAGGTGGTACTGCGCATGTGTCACGCTCGTTTTGAAGTGTGGATCTGTGCACACTCTTATGGCTAATATTGTGCACAATTAATTGCTTTTTTAGTGAATGATTCAGTTCAGAACTACATACATGGAAAAAATAAAATAAATAAAAAAGCAAGCATGGCAGATGTGCACAGGGTCGTGGCTGAGGTTAGCAAGGTGCAGGTAGTATCAATGGGTCCTGTTTGAAATGGTTTAATTTGTATGTTTGTTCTATTCATTTATTTGTGCTATTTACACAATGTTTATGTTTTTTCAAGTTTGTAAATGTCCAGGTACAGAAAACGAATAATCAAAGGTAAAATAGCACTGCATTCAGCATTTCTTACATTATCACAGTTTATTTGCTATAGTTCAGAAATTGGCAATAAAATATAAGAACCCAAAGTTAAAATGTGTCAGAACAAGGTCATCTTGATCATGTCAGATAACTTTGATAGAAAGGTATGTAATGGATTGAAATCAACCAAAATTTCAGTTAGTATGACAATATTTACACAACTATCAATGCTTTGTTGAACAATTTATAATGTCATGTCTGTTCAGTTTAAATAGTGTTTGTGCATTTATTTGCAATCAAGTCAACGATATCGCTGTAGATGAAGTGTCCCCAACTAAGCAAGCCAGAGGTAACGGCAGCAAGGAACCAAAACTCCATCGGTGACAGAATGGAGAAAAAAACCTTGGGAGAACGTTGTACGTTCCCCTTTGATACTTCACTCATAATGCATATGGGGAACGAATTCACCTGCACCGTGCCATGGTAGAGAATGAAAATACTTTTCTTGGACACCTTTGGGGTCCAGAGGACAAGTGAGGTGCCAGAGCCATCGAACCCTTTACGTTACACTTGCTAAGAGAGAACTAGGTCCTTGGAGGTGGCATGATGAAGAAGCTCGACAGAGGCCGTCGTCTCATACCGAGAGGACCCGAGCATGCAAGGTCAGGATGTCCAGCTTATAGAATCTAACAAAAGTGGATGGCGAGGACCAGCCCGCTGCCTCACAGATGTCCTTGAAAGAGACTCCACTAGGTTGAGAGGCAAATGCCCGGTGCTCTGAACGGGGTTGAGAGCTGGGTTTTATGACCTTGGAGTCATTGGGCCCAAATTAGTGCAAGTAGCAGTGCGGTTTAGAAATTTAAGGGCCAAAAGGTCAACTGACTGTAGCAACTCGAAAAAAGGCCCTTTGGGTACAGGGGGAGGACACAGGGGGTTCAAATGCTATCTTGAAACTTTCTGGATAGGCTTTTTCCAAGCCATAATGTACTAGTTATTTAATTCCATTTTAGCAAGTTAATAGATTTAAGCCTTTATTTGATCACAGATTAAAAAAAGTAATTTGTTCTAAGGTGAACACACGCCTCATTTTTATTAGACCCAATATTGATGACAAGGTGTATTCCTGTCTATAGCTCCGTTTCTCTTACTGTGGACCGAAAAGAAAAGGTGCAAGTTTGTGACGTCAGTCATAAGTGAATGCATGTGCAATATTTACAGAAACAGTCAATACTTATGAATAATGAAGGTCACTTGTACTCCATTGTAACGTAATCCGAGCAAGATTTGTAAGTCTGATAAAATGTTTCAAGTTATACATTTAAGTGGGTAAATACATATTCACTTTCTTTCCAAAGCTACAGTTAGGCAGAATTTGTAACCGCAGTGTACCAGAAGTGGTCAACTGCAAAAAGCCGCCCACCACAGGAATAATTAACATTAAAGCAGCTCTACAAGCTTTAGCACGCACTCTGAAGGGACACTTAAAAGCTTTATTTGGTTAGTAAAACATGTGACAAAGTGCAACTAGACATCCCCTGGAAGCAATTCAACAGTACTCAAGATAACGTTTGAAGCCGGCTCGTGGTGATAACTGCCTTGGTGGTGGCATTAGCTGCGGGATTGTCCGCCTGAGATGCCGCCTTGGTGGTAGTGGCGTTAGCTGCGGGATCGTCCGCCTGGGGCGCCGCCTTGGTGGTAGTGGCATTAGCTGCGGGATCGTCCGCCTGAGGCGCCGCCTTGGTGGTGGCATTAGCTGCGGGATCGTCCGCCTGAGGCGCCGCCTTGGTGGTGGCATTAGCTGCGGGATCGTCCGCCTGAGGCGCCGCCTTGGTGGTGGCATTAGCTGCGGGATCGTCCGCCTCAGGCGCCGCCTTGGTGGTGGCATTAGCTGCGGGATCGTCCGCCTGAGGCGCCGCCTTGGTGGTGGCATTAGCTGTGGGATCGTCCGCCTGAGGCGCCGCCTTGGTGGTGGCATTAGCTGCGGGATCGTCTGCCTGAGGCGCCGCCTCGGTGGTAGTGGCGTTAGCTGCGGGATCGTCCGCCTGAGATGCCGCCTTGGTGGTAGTGGCATTAGCTGCGGGATCGTCTGCCTGAGGCGCCGCCTTGGTGGTAGTGGCGTTAGCTGCGGGATCGTCTGCCTGAGGCGCCACCTTGGTGGTGGCATTAGCTGCGGGATCGTCCGCCTGAGGCGCCGCCTTGGTGGTGGTGGCATTAGCTGCGGGATCGTCTGCCTGAGGCGCCGCCTTGGTGGTGGTGGCATTAGCTGCAGGATCGTCCGCCTGAGGCACTGCCTTGGTGGTGGCATTAGCTGCGGGATCGTCTGCCTGAGGCGCCGCCTTGGTGGTGGTGGCGTTAGCGGAGGGATCGTCCGCCTGAGGCGCCGCCTTGGTGGTGGTGGTGTTAGCGGAGGGATCGTCCGCCTGAGGCGCTGCCTTGGTGGCGTTAGCGGAGGGATCGTCCGCCTGAGGCGCCGCCTTGGTGGTGGTGGTGGCGTTAACTGCGGTATCGTCTGCCTGAGGCGCCGCCTTGGTGGTGGTGGCATTAGCGGAGGGATCGTCCGCCTGAGGCGCCGCCTTGGTGGTGGTGGTGGTGGCGTTAGCGGAGGGATCGTCCGCCTGAGGCGCCGCCTTGGTGGTGGTGGCGTTAGCGGAGGGATCGTCCGCCTGAGGCGCTGCCGCCTTGGTGGTGGTGGTGGCGTTAACTGCGGCATCGTCCGCCTGAGGCGCCGCCTTGGTGGTGGCATTAGCGGAGGGATCGTCCGCCTGAGGCGCAGCCTTGGTGGTGGTGGCATTAGCTGCGGGATCGTCCGCCTGAGGCACTGCCTTGGTGGTGGCATTAGCTGCAGGATCGTCTGCCTGAGGCGCCACCTTGGTGGTGGCATTAGCTGCGGGATCGTCCGCCTGAGGCGCCGCCTTGGTGGTGGTGGCATTAGCTGCGGGATCGTCCGCCTGAGGCGCCGCCTTGGTGGTGGTGGCATTAGCGGAGGGATCGTCCGCCTGAGGCGCAGCCTTGGTGGTGGTGGCATTAGCTGCGGGATCGTCCGCCTGAGGCACTGCCTTGGTGGTGGCATTAGCTGCGGGATCGTCCGCCTGAGGCGCCGCCTTGGTGGTGGTGGTGGTGTTAGCGGAGGGATCGTCCGCCTGAGGCGCTGCCTTGGTGGCGTTAGCGGAGGGATCGTCCGCCTGAGGCGCCGCCTTGGTGGTGGTGGTGGCGTTAACTGCGGTATCGTCTGCCTGAGGCGCCGCCTTGGTGGTGGTGGCATTAGCGGAGGGATCGTCCGCCTGAGGCGCAGCCTTGGTGGTGGTGGCATTGGCTGCGGGATCGTCTGCCTGAGGCGCCGCCTTGGTGGTGGCATTAGCTGCGGGATCGTCTGCCTGAGGCGCCGCCTTGGTGGTGGTGGCGTTAGCGGAGGGATCGTCCGCCTGAGGCGCCGCCTTGGTGGTGGTGGTGGCGTTAGCGGAGGGATCGTCCGCCTGAGGCGCCGCCTTGGTGGTGGCATTAGCGGAGGGATCGTCCGCCTGAGGCGCAGCCTTGGTGTTGGTGGCATTAGCTGCGGGATCGTCCGCCTGAGGCACTGCCTTGGTGGTGGCATTAGCTGCGGGATCGTCCGCCTGAGGCGGCGCCTTGGTGGTGGCATTAGCTGCGGGATCGTCCGCCTGAGGCGGCGCCTTGGTGGTAGTGGTGTTAGCGGAGGGATCGTCCACCTGAGGCACCGTCTTGGTGGTAGTGGTGCTAGCGGAGGGATCGTCCGCCTGAGCCGCCGCCTTGGTGGTAGTGTTAACTGCGGGATAGTCCAGCTGAGGCGCCGGAACACTCCATACGTTTCCTAGGGGGGCAGAAATAGATGGCCCATCCAAGTTAGTGTCCATACAACAGATTGTCTATAGAGAGAATAAAGGGACTGAATCAAATGTAAAAGGTCAAGCATTAAACTGAAGTAACTTTACTCCTGGGCTGACACATGTTTTGGGGTTTCTTAATTTGAAGTCTTATAGTAATAAAGAGCCATGTTAAGCCACAGAGTGGAACACAGAGCAGTGATTGACAAGTGAACAAGAGACTTGGGAGGCCAAGTAACATTAAATCTTTTATCTTCATTAAAAGAAAGCCTCAGAATATGAACAAGACTGCAAAGACAAAGGTGTTGGTAGAATTTAGTTGTTAAGTGATCACTTAATGTCACTCAAATGAAACTCATTATTTTGGAAGGACTTATTTTGTAAAATAAATTGGTTCATTTTGAGCCAATCAAATGTCTGGCTCTTCTAATCGCTAGTATTGAGGGAACACGTGGTAACAAACATAAAAATTAACTCCTGCAATCAAACAAAAAAACAAATTATAAGAACTCACCTTGCCATAGCAACTGCTGATAAAGAAACACCAAAAGAGTAAATTTAATCACATCCATTCTTTACCACTCACTTAACCTCCTGGCAGTCAAACTAAGTATACATGTAGTTCCAACCAAACCAGGACTTTTAAAGCCAAACAGAAAACAATTTGTGCCACCTGGACAGCTTGTTAACTCATTAATACATAATCAGTAAGCATGCACAGCCTGCAAATCATTAAACCTGGACAGGATTAAAGAGGTTCCCTTTCTCGCCAGAATCCTTGTCCAAATACCCACACCGGTCTTTGCACTTGTCCAGTTGATAACTTGTATGACGTACTTCCTGAATTTGGCCCAAGTGTTCAAGTGAGGATAAAGACCACAAGTGTGTGTCAAACTTTTCATCACCTGATGGAACACACTTGTTGTAAAAATTCAAGTGTTTACAAAGCTTTAGTCTGCATTTTAAAATCAACGTCTAAATGTCTGTTCAGTAGTCCCTCTAACATGACTATTTTAATTTGTGATGCTTCAAATTAAGTGATAAAAAACAGCTCCAAATGTTATGCAAAATAAATATACTAATCTATGCAACAATAAAAAGTGTAGCACTTTGTTTTACTACCAAATTCTACATAATGTCTAATTATTATTACTATTTAATTTATACTGGAAAGGTTTCTGTGACTTCTCACGATTATCTTTTGGTGTGTACTTCCTGTCGTGTGCACCCGCTCTCGAGTGACCAAGACCGCAAGTGTGGGTATTTGGACAAGGCAAGAGAATAATGGGCAAAGTATATGTCTGCAATCCGCATCTGCGTTACATAATTTCCGTCACCAGGAGTGCTCGCAGACAACCACGCACCCCATCCATGTGCAGGCTATGTTTTGAGACCGCGCGGATATGTGCGAGGTGACTGTTGAGATGTAAGGCAAGTACATGTAGGTGGTACTGCGCATGTGTCACGCTCGTTTTGAAGTGTGGATCTGTGCACACTCTTATGGCTAATATTGTGCACAATTAATTGCTTTTTTAGTGAATGATTCAGTTCAGAACTACATACATGGAAAAAATAAAATAAATAAAAAAGCAAGCATGGCAGATGTGCACAGGGTCGTGGCTGAGGTTAGCAAGGTGCAGGTAGTATCAATGGGTCCTGTTTGAAATGGTTTAATTTGTATGTTTGTTCTATTCATTTATTTGTGCTATTTACACAATGTTTATGTTTTTTCAAGTTTGTAAATGTCCAGGTACAGAAAACGAATAATCAAAGGTAAAATAGCACTGCATTCAGCATTTCTTACATTATCACAGTTTATTTGCTATAGTTCAGAAATTGGCAATAAAATATGAGAAGAACCCAAAGTTAAAATGTGTCAGAACAAGGTCATCTTGATCATGTCAGATAACTTTGATAGAAAGTTATGTAATGGATTGAAATCAACCAAAATTTCAGTTAGTATGACAATATTTACACAACTATCAATGCTTTGTTGAACAATTTATAATGTCATGTCTGTTCAGTTTAAATAGTGTTTGTGCATTTATTTGCAATCAAGTCAACGATATCGCTGTAGATGAAGCGTCCCCAACTAAGCAAGCCAGAGGTAACGGCAGCAAGGAACCAAAACTCCATCGGTGACAGAATGGAGAAAAAAACCTTGGGAGAACGTTGTACGTTCCCCTTTGATACTTCACTCATAATGCATATGGGGAACGAATTCACCTGCACCGTGCCATGGTAGAGAATGAAAATACTTTTCTTGGACACCTTTGGGGTCCAGAGGACAAGTGAGGTGCCAGAGCCATCGAACCCTTTACGTTACACTTGCTAAGAGAGAACTAGGTCCTTGGAGGTGGCATGATGAAGAAGCTCGACAGAGGCCGTCGTCTCATACCGAGAGGACCCGAGCATGCAAGGTCAGGATGTCCAGCTTATAGAATCTAACAAAAGTGGATGGCGAGGACCAGCCCGCTGCCTCACAGATGTCCTTGAAAGAGACTCCACTAGGTTGAGAGGCAAATGCCCGGTGCTCTGAACGGGGTTGAGAGCTGGGTTTTATGACCTTGGAGTCATTGGGCCCAAATTAGTGCAAGTAGCAGTGCGGTTTAGAAATTTAAGGGCCAAAAGGTCAACTGACTGTAGCAACTCGAAAAAAGGCCCTTTGGGTACAGGGGGAGGACACCGGGGGTTCAAATGCTATCTTGAAACTTTCTGGATAGGCTTTTTCCAAGCCATAATGTACTAGTTATTTAATTCCATTTTAGCAAGTTAATAGATTTAAGCCTTTATTTGATCACAGATTAAAAAAAGTAATTTGTTCTAAGGTGAACACACGCCTCATTTTTATTAGACCCAATATTGATGACAAGGTGTATTCCTGTCTATAGCTCCGTTTCTCTTACTGTGGACCGAAAAGAAAAGGTGCAAGTTTGTGACGTCAGTCATAAGTGAATGCATGTGCAATATTTACAGAAACAGTCAATACTTATGAATAATGAAGGTCACTTGTACTCCATTGTAACGTAATCCGAGCAAGATTTGTAAGTCTGATAAAATGTTTCAAGTTATACATTTAAGTGGGTAAATACATATTCACTTTCTTTCCAAAGCTACAGTTAGGCAGAATTTGTAACCGCAGTGTACCAGAAGTGGTCAACTGCAAAAAGCCGCCCACCACAGGAATAATTAACATTAAAGCAGCTCTACAAGCTTTAGCACGCACTCTGAAGGGACACTTAAAAGCTTTATTTGGTTAGTAAAACATGTGACAAAGTGCAACTAGACATCCCCTGGAAGCAATTCAACAGTACTCAAGATAACGTTTGAAGCCGGCTCGTGGTGATAACTGCCTTGGTGGTGGCATTAGCTGCGGGATTGTCCGCCTGAGATGCCGCCTTGGTGGTAGTGGCGTTAGCTGCGGGATCGTCCGCCTGGGGCGCCGCCTTGGTGGTAGTGGCATTAGCTGCGGGATCGTCCGCCTGAGGCGCCGCCTTGGTGGTGGCATTAGCTGCGGGATCGTCCGCCTGAGGCGCCGCCTTGGTGGTGGCATTAGCTGCGGGATCGTCCGCCTGAGGCGCCGCCTTGGTGGTGGCATTAGCTGCGGGATCGTCCGCCTCAGGCGCCGCCTTGGTGGTGGCATTAGCTGCGGGATCGTCCGCCTGAGGCGCCGCCTTGGTGGTGGCATTAGCTGTGGGATCGTCCGCCTGAGGCGCCGCCTTGGTGGTGGCATTAGCTGCGGGATCGTCTGCCTGAGGCGCCGCCTCGGTGGTAGTGGCGTTAGCTGCGGGATCGTCCGCCTGAGATGCCGCCTTGGTGGTAGTGGCATTAGCTGCGGGATCGTCTGCCTGAGGCGCCGCCTTGGTGGTAGTGGCGTTAGCTGCGGGATCGTCCGCCTGAGATGCCGCCTTGGTGGTAGTGGCGTTAGCTGCGGTATCGTCTGCCTGAGGCGCCGCCTTGGTGGTAGTGGCGTTAGCTGCGGGATCGTCCGCCTGAGATGCCGCCTTGGTGGTAGTGGCGTTAGCTGCGGGATCGTCCGCCTGAGATGCCGCCTTGGTGGTGGCGGCATTAGCTGCGGGATCGTCTGCCTGAGGCACTGCCTTGGTGGTGGTGGCATTAGCGGCGGGATCGTCTGCCTGAGGTGCCGCCTTGGTGGTGGTGGCATTAGCTGCGGGATCGTCCGCCTGAGGCGCCGCCTTGGTGGTGGTGGCATTTGCTGCGGGATCGTCTGCCTGAGGCGCCGCCTTGGTGGTGGTGGCATTAGCTGCGGGATCGTCTGCCTGAGGCGCCGCCTTGGTGGTGGTGGCGTTAGCGGAGGGATCGTCTGCCTGAGGCACTGCCTTGGTGGTGGCATTAGCTGCGGGATCGTCCGCCTGAGGCGCCGCCTTGGTGGTGGTGGCATTTGCTGCGGGATCGTCTGCCTGAGGCGCCGCCTTGGTGGTGGTGGCATTAGCTGCGGGATCGTCCGCCTGAGGCGCCGCCTTGGTGGTGGCATTAGCTGCGGGATCGTCCGCCTGAGGCGCCGCCTTGGTGGTGGCATTAGCTGCGGGATCGTCCGCCTGAGGCGCCGCCTTGGTGGTGGCATTAGCTGTGGGATCGTCTGCCTGAGGCGCCGCCTTGGTGGTGGCATTAGCTGCGGGATCGTCTGCCTGAGGCGCCGCCTTGGTGGTAGTGGCGTTAGCTGCGGGATCGTCCGCCTGAGATGCCGCCTTGGTGGTAGTGGCATTAGCTGTGGGATCGTCTGCCTGAGGCGCCGCCTTGGTGGTAGTGGCGTTAGCTGCGGGATCGTCCGCCTGAGATGCCGCCTTGGTGGTAGTGGCGTTAGCTGCGGTATCGTCTGCCTGAGGCGCCGCCTTGGTGGTAGTGGCGTTAGCTGCGGGATCGTCCGCCTGAGATGCCGCCTTGGTGGTAGTGGCGTTAGCTGCGGGATCGTCCGCCTGAGATGCCGCCTTGGTGGTGGCGGCATTAGCTGCGGGATCGTCTGCCTGAGGCACTGCCTTGGTGGTGGTGGCATTAGCTGCGGGATCGTCCGCCTGAGGCGCCGCCTTGGTGGTGGTGGCATTTGCTGCGGGATCGTCTGCCTGAGGCGCCGCCTTGGTGGTGGTGGCATTAGCTGCGGGATCGTCTGCCTGAGGCGCCGCCTTGGTGGTGGTGGCGTTAGCGGAGGGATCGTCCGCCTGAGGCGCCGCCTTGGTGGTAGTGTTAACTGCGGGATAGTCCAGCTGAGGTGCCGGAACACTCCATACGTTTCCTAGGGGGACAGAAATAGATGCGCATACCAAGTTACGGTGTCCATTCAACAGATGTCTGTTGAGTAAACTATGTGATTTGATCAGAGTGTAAAGCGTTAAACAAGTTACTTTACTCCTGGACTGACAAATGATTTGGGGTTTCTTAAGTTGAAGTCTTGTAGTAGGAGAGCCACGGAACTGAATACAGAGCAGTGATTAACAAATGAACCATAGACTTGGGAGGCCAAGTAACACTTCAAAGTTTTTAGCTAGATTAAAGACTTCAAGATTCAGAATTGAGGCTACATACATTGTGTTTGTGGAATTTGTAAGATCACTTAACATTAAAGTTGATCTAGTTTTTTTTTTTTTTTTATTAAAATAAATTGGTTCACTTTGAGCCAATAAACTGACTGGCTCTAACCACTAGTAGCAAGAGAACACATTGAGAAGAAAAAAACTTGCAATCAAACAAAAACCAAATTATAAAAACTCACCTTGACATAGCAACTGCTGATAAAGAAACACCAAAAGAGTAAATTTAATCACATCCATTCTTTCCCACTCACTTAACCTCCTGGCAGTCAAACTAAGTATACATGTAGTTCCAACCAAACCAGGACTTTTAAAGCCAAACAGAAAACAATTTGTGCCACCTGGACAGCTTGTTAACTCATTAATACAAAATCAGTAAGCATGCACAGCCTGCAAATCATTAAACCTGGACAGGATTAAAGAGGTTCACTTTCTCGCCAGTATTGAATGACATACTTTACTCTAAAAAAGAATTCAAGGGATTGGTTACCACTACATAATTTAATACATTGTTGTAAATTAAAAATTCTAAATTGTTAATTTGACTAAACCTTTCAAGTTGCCAGCATTATTTTAATTAGTTGTCATGACAGAATAATGTTGATAATTACATCAACTTAATAATGTATGTAAACATAAATATATGTGTTGATTAGTTTAAAACAATATTTACGTTGTAGCAAGCAAGGAGCAAATTCAGGCATGTTTTAGGCTGACCAGTATGACACAAAGGACATTTCAAGGTGAGTAATCTGAGTTTTATTTCATTTACAAATAAAATATATTCATTTGTTTAGAGGTTTAAAGATTGAATAAAATTAAATCTTCACTTGGCACAGTGTAAACACACAGGGCAACAACGTGCTCCTGCATTGCTCTCTTTCAGTTCAAATTGTAGGTATATGACACTGGTCACACACGGGGTCTACCCAGGTCAGAGATATCATAAAGATGAGCTATTTTGTTTAATTAAAAAAAAAAAAAGATGTATTGAAAAAGACTTGTAAAAATATGTATGGCTGTTGCTTTTCACTTACCCATTTGAATTATTTCCTGAAACTTACTATTATTTTTATGATAAAATATTTTTGATCGTTACTTATTGATGCAACCTATTTTGGCCATTTGAGTAACTAGGTGCATGGTCATTAAAAATATATATATATATGAAAAAGAAAATAGTTAAAGTTATAATAGAACAAAGTTTCCAGTGATTAACTGAAAAAAATAAGAAATAATAATCCAATTCATTAGCTCTAACTATATTTTCCCTTGCTTTACAATAACACAAGAGTTTGAGGAAGACATTGAGTGATGACAATTGCCATCATTGGTGATCAACGTACTTCAGGATTTGACCACAAGACTTGAGGTTGAGGTTGGTTGAGGGCATCAAAATCCGAAATGGAATGGATATCTCAAGGTGCTGTGCTCTGCTGATGGGCATAATATATGCTCTGAATCTGAGTTACCCCAAAGAACTTAAATATACCTCAGAAGCTTTTTCTTGAACTTGATGGACTGAAACCCAGTGCAAAAGTAATGCGTCTGAAGAACAGTATTTTCTGAAATCTCTACTTGTTCCAGAGTAAATTTTATCTTTTTTTGTAATTTGAAGTCTACTATAGGCTGATCTTTGTGTTATATGTCATACTGCCTGAAAAACTGGTTAATGAAGTTAAGGTTAAGGTTAATGTACGAATGTCAGTAGCATTTATATATGCTTGTTTGTGACAGTAGCAATTTTAGATGTTTTAAAAATGGGGTTTACTGTGAAGAAGTTGTTTTAAAATGTAAAGTTGTACAGATTGTTTGACACTGTGGAAAAAACATGTAAATGCCAATAACTTTGCCGTGTTGGAATTTATTCATTGTGATTGCATAACTGAGTATGCAGATAGATGTTTTTAAAGGCAAATCTGTAGGGCCAGTTTGTTTATAATTTGTGGGGAGCACACTTTTTTGTTTTGTAAATTGTGCAAAGTGCAACATTTTGAAACTCAATTTTTGAAACTGCAGTTGAAAATAAAAATAAAAGTTAACTAACAAAATTGTCGTTGAATTAATTAATTTGCATTTTAAAATCAACTTCTAAATGTCATCATCCCTATAACATGATCATTTTAATTTGTAATGCTTCTAATTAATTGATAAACAGTTCCAAATGTTGTACAAAATAAATATACTAGTCTATGCAGCAATGTATCACTTTTTTTTACTACCAAATTATATGTTAAATGTAATTATTAAAATGTAATTATTATTATTTAACTTACACTGGAAAGGTTTCCGTGACCTATCGCGATCTTGGGAAAAAGTCTCCCAACTTATTTCCGCCATATGATATATGATAGTATACACTAAGCCTTGTATTCGAGATTTAGTATGCGTTAAGGGCACTGTGCTTTGGCATTTTTAAGATCTGGACAGTCTTGCACATTTACTCTCTGTCGCGTGCATGCGCTCTCAAGTGGCCAATAGTGTAGGTGTTTGGACAAGGAAAGAGAGTAAAGGGAAAAATATACGTCAGCCATCCGCATTACATAATTTTCGTCATCAGGAGGGCTCCCGGACAACAGCGCACTATCCGAGTGCAGTAGTGATGCGCGGGTCGTCTCATGACCCTCAGGTCATGTCGAACCATGCAAAGAAATTGGCACTTTATTCACGGGGTGGGTCTTTGAAAAGAAAATGTAAAAAATCAATTTATGTTGCGTGCTATTTAGTGATGGAAATTTTTATTCTTTCAAATTATTCGTTCAGATTTGTTCACTGATTTGTCCAGTGACCATTTCTTCATATTACACAAATACAAGTATAGGTTTCTGAAAGGTAGTAATGGGAGTTACCAGACCAGGCTGTTTTTAGGCCATGATATGGCTGACGTCATAGTGATTGTAGGTTTAGGGCTGGGCTGGGCACAGTCCAGGAAAAGGTCCGTGAGATTCTGAACTTCTTTGGGATGGCATCACAAGGCGCCGTTCACTTGCAGAGCGCAAACTTCTAGAGGGCACATAGGATTTAACCAGTGAGTTTAGGTATGTTGGTGCCGTGCCAGTGGTCGTCTTGTAGGCAAGCATCAGTACCTTGAATTTGATGCGAGCGGCTACTGGTAGCCAGTGTAACCTGATGAGGAGAGGAGTAATGTGAGCTTTTTTTGGCTCATTGAAGACAACCCTCGCTGCTGCATTCTGGATCAGTTTCAGAGGCTTGACAGTACATGTAGGAAGAGTCAGGAGAGCATTACAGTAGTCCAGTCTGGAGAGAACAAGGGCTTGGACAAGAAGTTGCTCTGACAGGAAGGGTCTAATCTTCCTAATGTTGTATAAGGCAAACCTGCAGGACCGAGTCGTTGTAGCAATGTGGTCAGTGAAGCTTAACTGGTGATCCATCACAACTCCTAGGTTTCTGGCTGTCCTCGAAGGAGTTATGGTTGACAAGCCCATCTGTAAAGAGAAGTTGTGATGAAGCAATGGGTTAGCTGGAATCACCAGGAGTTCTGTCTTAGTAAGGTTAAGTTGAAGGTGATGGTCGTTCATCCAGCTAGAGATGTCACTCAGACAGGCTGAAATGCGAGCAGCTACCGTCGGGTCATCTGGTTGTAATGAAAAGTAGAGTTGGGTGTCATGTAGATGGAGAAGAGAAGTGGTCGAAGTACTGAGCCTTGAGGAACCCCAGTAGCAAGGTGTTGTGACTTTGAAACATCACCCCTATAAGACACGTTGAAGGATCTGTCAGAGATGTAGGTCTTAAACAATAGGAGTGCGGTTTCAGAGATGCCCATCTTTCTGAGAGTGGACAGGAGAATCTGGTGATTAACAGTGTCAAAAGTAGCAGACAGGTCCAGTAAGATGAGTACCGAGGATTTTGAAGCTGCTCTTGACTCAGGGCTTCAGTAACCGAGAGCAGAGCAGTGATCACTTTTGAAGCCAGATTGGTTGCTGTCCAGGAGGTTGTTCTGTACAAGGAACACAGAGAGCTGGTTGAACACAACTCTCTCAAGTGTCTTTGCAATGAATGGAAGAAGGGATATCGGTCTTTAGTTTTCAAGAAGCGCTGGATTCAGAGATGGTTTCTTGAGCAGTGGGCTTACCCGAGCCTGATTGAATGCTGAGGGAAATGTTCCAGAGTGAAGAGAGGAGTTGATAGTGTGAGTAAGTGAAGGTATGACTGAAGAAGAGATCGAAGGATTGAAGGAGGTGAGTGGGGATCAGATCAAGTGGACAAGGACAGGACAGGATAAGTTTGGAAACATCTCTGAGAGTGGAGAGAAGGAGGAGAGAGAATGTGCATTGGTCATTGTGAAGTTATCCTATTTCCATTAGACCTTTGCTTACATTGATACTGATCCATTAAAATGGAGGGTCTCCCCTGTTCCAAGATGGTGGCTCTATTGATGCATTCATTCCAAACAACTGGCCTAGCCAAGTTGATAAATTCATTTAATAAAATGGCTATCCTTGTACAGCTATGATCAGCTCAAATTTCTCCATCTTGGCTTAGCTGGCACTTAGCAAGCACTTGCTGCTTCTGAAAAGTATAGATGTTTCTAATTTAATTTTCTAGCTGTTAGATTGTGTTTTATTTATGTCTACACCTATATAGCCTTAAACTTACCCTTAACCATAATGAAATACTAATTAATGTTGTACAGTATAGGGGTTGCAAGACTGATTTTTTTCTAGTCTATTTTTTTATTTAAAAAATACTTGAGTTACTCGACTACTCGTAGTTCATGCGATTGTAAATGAAAACACATTAAATCATTTTTAATCAATAAATGCTTATTAATTTATAGCCTTATGCAACAATTATACATGTACATTTTTTTAAACTTTATAATTATGACTTTACATATTTAAATTTTCATGTAACAGCCAGTATTTGTATCTGTAACAATTACAACATTTTTCCTATCTGTATTCGGATACAATGTCGTAGAGTTACTTGATAAGTAACTTTTTTTTTTTTTTTTTATAGTTATCACTGAGCAAGTATGTTGTGTTAAACTAAAATAAATATTAATTTCTAAAATAATATTTATCATGCAAACAGAGAGATGTCATGACAAACATTTAGTGATATAAACACGACTGAATCCATTCAATCCATTCACATTTTCATCATGCAGAACTCTTTCAGAGAGTCTTAATGTTTATTGAACTTAGATGTGCATGTGCCACGCAAACCAGCAGAGGCTAAAGATGCAAACATGTAGGACAAGTAGAAAATGTATCTGTATCTAAGTTGATTATTAGTCTTGAGAGAGAATGGGTTTTTGAGAGACTGAGACACGCAATGAGGCTGTTTGATTGGTGAGCGTGCAGTGCTTATTCTATTCAGTTGTTTCATGTCGTAGCCTAAGGTTTAAATCATTGCCTTTTAAATATATACAAAAAAATAATGTGTATGATGTATAATTATAGGTGAAATTACTCTAGCAAAGTTCTGATTTATGAGAGATGCACGGAAAGGCAAAAGCAATGCGGTGTTTGATTTGCGCCCTTTTCATTCATAAAGTATTCATTCATTCACTTCATACTCTATTGCATGACTTTGGAGATCTGTGTATAATATTGCGCTGATCCCCTGGAACAACTGTTATCTAGCAAACACCAGTCTGTGTCCATTTCAGATGAAAATTCTGAGCAGAATTATTCCTTGTCCATTATTCGTTTTTGAAGTCATCATCCGTGCCATTCCGAATAATGTATTTGGCTTCAGGCACACCAAAAATTATTTCATTAAATATTTTGTTTTGACATGCAACAGATAAGGTCATAGATAGTAACAGCTCCACGCAATATTGTAATCATTAAATTCACGTCATACTTGCAAACACTTTGTATGCATTATGGTTAATGCATGCTGGAGTAGTCCATCGTGTCCGACAGTGCTTGACTAGTCTATGCAAGCCCTAGTGCAATGGGCTAGTTGCATATGTCCGCCATCTTGGATTTTCGGTCTTGCGAGTGTGTGCGTAGATATTTTTCCGGTTGTGCTAAACTTCAGTGCAGAGAACCCGGAGAAGTCCAAATATTACCTTGTATATGTTTACAGGATTTATAATATCACTTCAAACGCAAATAAGATATACACTGTAGAGGTCTTCACGGGTCCAAAAATTTGTGCCCGAACCCGACAGAGACCCGTAATGTACTACACAGAACCGACCCGTCTAATATTTCAAAAGCTGGACCCGGACCCGTGTAGATCCGAGAAATGTCTACCCGGACCCGACCCGGACCCGTATATTATTTGAAATCTGGACCCGAACCCGCCGGGGAGACACAGACCCGACTGGACCCGACATTCACATATTCCACCTTAAATTGCTATTACAAGTAAATAAACCTGTTGCGAAGAATACAGCTTTTTGTCTTACCTAATTTAAAGAGCCGTGGTCTCTCTTCCTTGTACCCGACTGCCTGTGATGCATTACAATCCTCCGTCAAGAAAGTTATTCATGTTATTCCTCTCGTTATTCCAAGTCCAAGCTGAATCCACTCATTATTTCAGCTTCAAAAGTCCACTTGATGTCACGGTGACGGATGACAAATGCTACTGTGCACATGTACATTCTGACTCGAGTTAATTCGCTTAATAACTTACACTGTTTGCCTTTTGAACTATAATAACGATCGCTCATGCAATGCCATGGCCGCTGACGTTATTTATTTACTATCATCTGATCTCTGTCTGTGCTCTCTGCTCTGCATCGAGTCTGAATCTGAACCACTAAAACTTTAAGATTAAACGGTTCATTTATAATATTATAAAAATGGGAGAAAATGTAAAATGCGGTTTGGCAGTCTAAGTGTCCCTCACTGGTTGCCATAGAAACATGAAATGTGCTTGAGACTGCACATGCGTGCTAGCTGTATCAACCTAAAAGACGCTTTAACGCAATTTGAGCGTAATAGAAAACATTCATGTGACAGTTCACCTCAGATTGTGTTGCTGATTTGAAATATATTCAATATGAGTGTGTCAAGTCTGCAAGCATTAATACCGTGTGTGCACTTGTATATTAACTCTTGAGTCTGCGAGGGAGAGAGAGAGAGATCACTTTTTTTGGCTCACTCTTTTCTTTTCCTAATTTTACAAGTTGCAAGTTACAAAAAACACAAGCAGTCTTTGATCACGGCCGGATGTTCTCCGAGTCCGATGACTCCGATCGCACGGGTATTACACACAATGTGTTAAACAGACCCGGGACCCGAGGTAATAGATTCGGACCCGACCCGGACCCGGCTGATTTTTTAAAATATAGACCCGAACCCATACGGGTCCCGGGTCGGGTCCAGGGTCGACGGGTGCACTGTGAAGACCTCTATTACACTGCTATAATCACTATACTATAAATGTTAACTGAGCCAGTGGATTTGAAACTTGCGTATGTTTGGGTCTGGCAAATGATTTAAAAACACGAATGTTCACGAGATGAAAGTTGAACTCACGGTGTGTATACACAGCTATATAATGTATAAATCACTTTCTCAAAAATGTTGGCTTTATTTTTTTTTTTTATATTAAATATTTACCTCATGAGACTTGGGCTGCGATTTCTCCCCATATAGCTGGCAGCCATATCACCCTGGAGCCCAAGACTGGTCACCCACGGAAGCTAAGCAGGGCTGAGCCTGGGCAGTACCTGGATGGTAGACCTCCTGAGAAAACTAGGTATCTGCTGGAAGAGGTGCTAGTGAGGCCAGCAGGGGGTGCTCACCCTGTGGTCTGTGTGGGCCCTAGCGCCCCAGTGTAGTGATGGGGACACTATACTGTCAACAAGCACCTTCGGATGAGACGTTAAACCGAGGTCCTGACTGTGGTCATTAAAAATCCCAGGATGTCTTTCGAAAAGAGTAGAAGTGTGACCTCGGCATCCTGGCTCAATTTACCCATTGGCCTCTGGCCATCATGTCCTCCTAACAATCCCCATATCCACTGATTGGCTTCGTCACTCTGTCTCCTCTCCACCAGTAAACTGGTGTGTGGTGGGTGTCTTGCGCAATATGGCTGCCGTCGCGTCATCCAGGTGGATGCTGCACACTGGTGGTGGATGAGGAGATACCCCCTGACTATGTAAAGCGCTTTGAGTGCCTAGAAAAGCGCTATATAAATGTAAGGAATTATCATCTTCAGAAGTATCCATTTCTCAGTTGTACACATACATCAGTCGGTTTCATCTTTATTTTCACATTTTATTTTACGCAGTAAAAAAAAAAAAAAAAACCTAATATCCGTTTAATCTGATAATGCAAAATAAAATAAAAAAATACATAGCTGCTCATAGACAATGATTTATGCTGCAGATCTTTCACAAAAAAGATAAACAGATAAGAACACATGAATGCAAAGAGCGATCTTTTAATTTAACGCAAACCTACCACAATTAGATTGTTTAATTGTACAGTTAGTAAATTATGTTATCAAGTAAAGTTAAAACATGCTTTATCAGAAATTCAAGGCAACATTTGAAGCCAGCTCGTGGTCCTGTTACCCCCAGAGTAGTCGTCCTGAGGCGGCGTCGTGCTGACGGCGTAGTTATCCCCAGAGGCGGCGTCGTGCTGACGGCGTCGTTATCCACAGAGGCGGCGTCGTGCTGAGGCGGCGTCGTGCTGACGGCGTCGTTATCCACAGAGGCGGCGTCGTGCTGAGGCGGCGTCGTGCTGACGGCGTCGTTATCCACAGAGGCGGCGTCGTGCTGAGGCGGCGTCGTGCTGACGGCGTCGTTATCCACAGAGGCGGCGTCGTGCTGAGCGGCGTCGGCTGACGGCGTTCCAAGGCGCGTCGTCCTGAGGCGGCGTCGTGCTGAGGGCGTCGTTATCCCCAGAGGCGGCGTCGTCCTGAGGCGGCGTCGTGCTGAGGGCGTCGTTATCCCCAGAGGCGGCGTCGTCCTGAGGCGGCGTCGTGCTGACGGCGTCGTTATCCCCAGAGGCGGCGTCGTCCTGAGGCGGCGTCGTGCTGAGGGCGTCGTTATCCCCTGAGGCGGCGTCGTGCTGACGGTGGCGTCATCCCCAGAGTCGGGGTCGTCCTGAGGCGGCGGCGTCGTGCTGACAGTGGCGTTATCCCCAGAGTCGTCCTGAGGAGGCGGCGTCTTGCTGACAGTGGCGTTATCCCCAGAGTCGTCCTGAGGCGGCGGCGTCTTGCTGACAGTGGCGTTATCCCCAGAGTCGTCCTGAGGAGGCGGCGTCGTGCTGACAGTGGCGTTATCCCCAGAGTCGTCCTGAGGCGGCGGCGTCTTGCTGACAGTGGCGTTATCCCCAGAGTCGTCCTCAGGAGGCGGCGTCGTGCTGACAGTGGCGTTATCCCCAGAGTCGTCCTGAGGCGGCGGCGTCTTGCTGACAGTGGCGTTATCCCCAGAGTCGTCCTGAGGAGGCGGCGTCTTGCTGACAGTGGCGTTATCCCCAGAGTCGTCCTGAGGCGGCGGCGTCTTGCTGACAGTGGCGTTATCCCAGAGTCGTCCTGAGGAGGCGGCGTCTTGCTGACAGTGGCGTTATCCCCAGAGTCGTCCTGAGGCGGCGGCGTCTTGCTGACAGTGGCGTTATCCCCAGAGTCGTCCTGAGGAGGCGGCGTCTTGCTGACAGTGGCGTTATCCCCAGAGTCGTCCTGAGGCGGCGGCGTCGTGCTGACGGTGGCGTTATCCCCAGAGTCGTCCTGAGGCGGCGGCGTCTTGCTGACAGTGGCGTTATCCCCAGAGTCGTCCTGAGGAGGCGGCGTCTTGCTGACGGTGGCGTTATCCCCAGAGTCGTCCTGAGGCGGCGGCGTCGTGCTGACGGTGGCGTTATCCCCAGAGTCGTCCTGAGGCGGCGGCGTCGTGCTGACGGTGGCGTTATCCCCAGAGTCGTCCTGAGGCGGCGGCGTCGTGCTGACGGTGGCGTTATCCCCAGAGTCGTCCTGAGGCGGCGGCGTCGTGCTGACGGTGGCGTTATCCCCAGAGTCGTCCTGAGGCGGCGGCGTCGTGCTGACGGTGGCGTTATCCCCAGAGTCGTCCTGAGGCGGCGGCGTCGTCGTGCTGACGGTGGCGTTATCCCCAGAGTCGTCCTGAGGAGGCGGCGTCGTGCTGACGGTGGCGTTATCCCCAGAGTCATCCTGAGGCGGCGGCGTCGTGCTGATGGTGGCGTTATCCCCAGAGTTGTCCTGAGGCGGCGGCGCCGTGCTGACGGTGGCGTTATCCCCAGAGTCGTCCTGAGGCGGCGGCGTCGTGCTGACGGTGGCGTTATCCCCAGAGTCGTCCTGAGGAGGCGGCGTCGTGCTGACGGTGGCGTTATCCCCAGAGTCGTCCTGAGGAGGCGGCGTCGTGCTGACGGTGGCGTTATCCCCAGAGTCGTCCTGAGGCGGCATCGTGCTGACGGTGGCGTTAGCAGCCTGACTCCAGACGTTTCCTTGGGGGACAGAAAGAGATGCACCAACCAAGTTAGTGTCCATTCAACATAGTCTTTACATCACTTAGATCTCTCTAAAGTTAAAACAAAAAAACAAACCCACGTTAAAGAAACACTCCACCATTTTTTGAAATAGGGCTTATTCACATTATTTCCTATATTTAGATAGGTGGGCAAATGCATTTTTGTGTCAGTGCATGCATTGTTTTAGTTTGACTGGGTCGACGTTAGCTTAGCACAATGAATGGAATCCTTTGTTGCCAGCTAGCATGGCCTGAGTAAAAGTGATCAAAAAAATAAAACCCACCTAATTACTTCTTGTGGCATGCGTATTCACAGCGAGTACAAATAGCGATCCAGATTAACACTAGGCGATTTCCTAGGCAGATATTGACTTGGGACTATATTATGGGGAAGCACAGGCGAAGCACTGCTGCTTAGGCGAAGCACTGCTACTTTGGCGCAGGGATATCACGCAACACATGAAATCCCACGACTTCCGTCAACATACCGGCGTGAATAGTAGCTGCCTGGCTATTTTCCTTACAATACACAAATGGCGATGAACATGGCTGATTTTGAGAGAGACGAAGAGGGTGACTTCTCAGACAGTCAAGAACCAGAACCATACCTATTTGAACCAGAGTTTACAGAAGACGAGCTGCGTGCTTTGGAAATAGAACGACAGGAGGAGGAGGTTGCGTTCGCTCAACAGCCTGAGGACGTTAGGATGAGAGCCAACATGAACTGGTGGTGTGAATGTGGGGGAATATGCCAATCTATGCCAACGGAAATAGAGTGTCTGTGCTGTAGAGAGTGGGACATGTTTTTGCCATTGATGACCAGGCTCAACACATCAGATCAAGATGAGCGTGCCCGAAGTTGTCACATCTACAGAGGATTTCACGGCGCTGATCCATTCTGCAGTACTCTTTTTTTTCCCGGTGTTACAAAGTGAACTGGAAAAGAAACGCCCCACGCCGAATGGACCAAATGGACAGCTGTCCACAGAGTAAGTGATTATTTTAATCATGACGTATGTATAGATCGCCCCATGTTATACCTGTATTCACAGAGTTGATGTTTTCATGTGTTGCGTGAGATCTCTGCGCCGAAGTAGCAGTGCTTTCTTCTGTGCTTCCCCATAATATAGTCCCAAGTCAATATCTGCCTAGGAAATCGCCTAGTGTTAATCTGGATCGCTATTTGTACTCGCTGTGAATACGCATGCCACAAGTAGTAATTAGGTGGGTTTTATTTTTTTGATCACTTTTACTCAGGCCATGCTAGCTGGCAACAAAGGATTCCATTCATTGTGCTAAGCTAACGTCGACCCAGTCAAACTAAAACAATGCATGCACTGACACAAAAATGCATTTGCCCACCTATCTAAATGCAGGAAATAATGTGAATAAGCCCCATTTCAAAAAACGGTGGAGTGTTCCTTTAATCTCAAGTTACTTTACTCCTGGGCTGACACATTAGCTGGGGTTTCTTGTAGCAGTGATTAACAAGTGAACAAGAGACTTGGAAGGCCAAGTAACAAAGATTAAGTATTAGCAGGATTATAAAGACTTCAAAGTTCAGAATATGAACTAGACTGTATAGGTGGATGTGTTTGGCCATTAAAAGCAAATCACTTAATGGTACTCAAATGAAACTAGTTTTGGAAGGAAAAATAAGTGGATTTATTTTAAGAAACAACTCAAATAACTGGCTCTTCTGATCAGTAGTATTGGGAGAAAACGCATTGAAACAAACACAAAAATGAACTTCTGCAATCAAACATTAACCAAATTATAAAAAAACTCACCTTGCCATAGCAACTGCTGATAAAGAAACACCAAAAAAGTTAATTTAATCACGTCCATTCTTCACCACTCACTTAACCTCCTGGCAGCCAAACTAACTATACATATAATTCCAACCAAACCAGGACTTTTAAAGCCAAACAGAAAACAATTTGTGCCACCTGGACAGCTTGTTAACTCATTAATACATAATCAGTAAGCATGTACAGCCAGCAAATCATTAAACCTGGGGGGTATTCCAGAAAGCTTGGTTAACTTACCATTTGATAAACTATAACCTCTGGGTTGATTTACCCCAAACAGGCATACCATGAGTATGTCGGTTCCAAAACACCTGAGAAGAGTTAGTTTAATCAACCTCTGACTGGTTACCCAGAGTTAATGCGCGTGCACAGTGCATGTATAAAGACATTTTCAATGGATCGCCGATTTCACGAGTCACCATGGAAACTCAAAGCGAAAAAAAGAGAGCGGCGTATTTCACAGAGGCGGAGTTGGAAGTTTTAATGCATGCTTATGAGGAGTTTAAGCCAATAATATTAAAAAGAAGCAATACAGCTGCATCGGCTAAAGCAAGAGAGTTGGCTTGGCAAAAAATAACGGACAGAGTAAATGCGTGAGTGTATTAAATTACAAATTTGGTATTGGCTCCCGTTTTATTGAAATGCAAAATAATGAAGTATGACTTATACATCCTTTTGAATATGTTAAATCACTATGAAAGCATTTACTTTTCCTGCCATTTATTTCTTTAGCTTGAAATAATAATGTATATTTCTTATTTAATAAGGTGTAATCCTTCTGGAGCCACAAGAACTTTAAGCCAAGTCAAAATGAAACACAAAAACATTCTGCAAAAAGGTAATATTTGATTACACAATTACTGAACTATTATTATAACAGGATTTAGTATATTCATTCTGTCATGCAGCTAACAGAAAGAAGACTGAAGCCCGTCTAACTGGCGGGGGGCCACCACCACCTCCCCTCACCCCCTCTGAGGAGCTGGCTCTGTCCCTTAATAAAGGGCGACCAGTGGTTGCTGGCATTCCAGGGGGCAGTTCATCACACATACTATGCACCACAAGTGATGGTGAAAAAAGGGTGACATGTAAGTTTACCTCTATGATTTGTTTTCATTTTTTGTCCTGATAAATTACTATCTCTGTCACTTAAGGCTTTTTGAACAAGATTAATTTTTTATGTAGGCTTACTTTATTTAACTGCATATGATGTATTATTTTCTTTGATAATATTGAGAATTTAACGGGTTGTGTGTTCTTATAGATACTGATGGACGGATTGTATTATTGGACTCTCCAGAAAGAACACAGTCTGTCACAGTTGTAAGTGATTTGTTTGGTTTTTTTTTGCCAAATAATGTATACTTGAATATTTGTCTTGTAGGATGAAGATGATGATGACGATGAAGAGACCACATCTGCTGTGACAGAAGTGGACAATGCTGGTAGATCCACTGAGGTATGATGCATACCATTATGATGTATGGCCCCTTTTTGCATTAGAGTAACAAACTGTCATTGTCCTTTCATAGTACATACCTAGGGATTTGCCCACAGATGAGGGTCCTTCAGCCTCAGCACACAATCTAAGCAGGGTAAGAATTTGTGTCCATGTGTCCATATTTGAATTTTATTGTCTGACCAAACAATCTCATTTATTACATTTTTCCACCTTAGTTGCCAGCAAAGGAGCTGTATAAGGTCCATCTTCAAAAACGAATAAGAAAAAGTGACATGGAGATGGACCTTATACAGCTTCAAATGGAAGAGAAAAGGCTCCTCATTAAAAAAGCAGCACTTGAAATAGAATTACTTGAGAATTGCCTTAAGGTGAGAACTTGTCTGAATATTAATCTGTTGCATGTTAAAAGTGGTCTGTCTGTCTGTCTGTCTGTGTCTGTCTCTATCTATCTATCTATCTATCTATCTGTATGTATGTATGTATGTATGTGTAAAGCAATATAAAAAAAAACATTTTAATGAATTTTACTTTTATTGTTTTTCAGGAAATGAAGAAATAAACTGCCTGGCAGACCAGTGCAAAAAAAACTAATAAAAGTAATTTTGACAAATCCTGTCTCTCAAAAGTCTTCCGTCTCTGTTGGCCTCTAAAATCTGTCGGTGTTCCTCTGGGCCATCTTTCTCAATACAAGGAGGGTGGCTCTCTCCTCTTATAGTGGCAATATTGTGAAGCACAACACAAGCCACAATAATGTCGCATGCCCTCTCTGGACTAACCCGGAGCCCACGCAGACACTGAAACCGAGATTTGAGGATCCCTATAGTCATCTCCACCTTGGCCCGTGTTCGGCTGTGAGCCAGGTTAAACCGTGTCGGTGGTCCAGGCTCAGGTTCAGGGTAGGGTGTCATTAAATAGGGCAGACAAGGGTATCCTCTGTCCCCCAGCAAGTAACCATTGTACTGTCCTGTAATGATTGAAGTGTACAACACAAATATAGTAAAAACGAAAAAACAAAAATTGTATAAAGCAAATCATACCCTGCTGAAATGTCTGGCATAATAATGACTCGCGGAAAATTCTGGCATCATGCACAGATCCTGGCCATTTTGCCTCGACATTGGTGATGATTTGGGTTGCCTCACATATTACCTATAGTTAGTGGAAAAAGTAATGACTTTGATGATTTTAAGAAGGGGAAAAAATCAAGTTGTTACCTGCACATTGATACTATGAATAGATTTCATATTAACATAGTCTCCCTCATTTATTGATGGAGCTTTGAATGTGAGTGCCATCAATGCACCCAATTACATTTGGAAACCCTGAAACAGAAAGTTATGGAAGTATGAAGTGTGTGCATAATGAATACATGTATAGATATTAATAATATGACTACATATTAAATATGCGTTATATATTTTACTACAAAGGACAAACCTGCCACTCTGTGGAATTCGTCTTCAATAACAAGCAGAGGTTTATGGCCAGGGAACTGTACAAACGTGGGTAACAACTGTTTAAGTGCCAGACACACTGTACGAACGGCTCTACACACAGTTGCCTTTCCCACATGCTCTGAATCGCCCACACTGTACAAAAAATGTCCAGACGCAAAAAACCTAAGTGCTATGCACAGAATGTTTTCTGTGCTAAGCGCAGAGCCGCGGTTTGTCACATTTGCGATATGCGGTTTTAAAAGACGTGTTAAATAAACTAATGAATCTTTTGAAAAACGATAACGCTCTTTTAAATATTCATTAGGGTATGCAAACACATCAATACGCGGTCTTATAACCCTCTCCCGACGAAAAAAACCTTGTATAATTTGTGCTTCTACGTCCACAGGATCCTCGTCAAAAGGGCACGCCATGCTCACCAACCTTCTGAAACGAAGTTACACTGAAACATAACCTGCTCTCGAGCAGGTTATCTTCAGAGAGTCAGTTGCTATGGTTACATACATACCCAGAAAGTTACCTCTGTTTTTGGAACCGAACGTTGAGGTTATCCACGAACTTACCCTTAAACATACCGAGGTATGTCACATAACCTGCTTTCTGGAATACCCCCCTGGGCAGGTTCACTTTCTAGCAAAAAATCCTTTGCTATGTCCCAAACTGAAGTGTGTGGACTCCGATGTGCGATTACGTCACAGCGTCACGACGTAAGCTGTCCAAAAGTCAGAATGCGCACTCCGAAGGGTGCACTCTGAAGTGTAGATCTTATGGACACTTCGCACCCTACCATATCCCAGAATCACGTGTGTGCATACGACGACGGAGTTTATATTCAAAGAACAAGGCAGGTGAGAGCTCTTTGGGGGACTTTATATTGAAATGTAAGTATTGTGTTTTCTTTTACCCAAATACCTAGCGAAAGTGTTAAAAGCCAGTGTTTTTTTTACCTAAAGCCCACAAACAACAAGACAGCCACTATATAAGGCAATGGTCTTTCCTTGTGTTGTGTTTCTGTAGTGCTGTCGTTCAAGAGATGTCTACAAATGTTTAAACCAAACTTTAGCACTTCAGTATTTTGTACACATGCCTGCTGTGTCATATTTTCTAATGTTAAGATTGCTTTGTATTTTTCATAAGTGTTTGCATTTTATCTTGTTTTAGTACTATTCTGGAGAAAGTGAGCCTGCTGGGGAAAGACTTAAAAATTACCAAGAGAATAGAAATTTTTAATTCATTGTCCATCTTTTCAATATGTTTTATAAATGTCATACCTGAACAACCTAATTTCTGTAGTTTATTTTTGTGGTGCAAGTTGTATATACATACAAAATATTTTTTTACAAATTAAAACAAATTGGTCAGTAATTGAAAGTACTTTTTACAACCGTTTACAGCATAGTTCAGGATTAAGATCAGAAGACCGCATCAGCTTGAGCCCAGCGCTGTCTCCATGTGTTCTGGGGTCTTCAGGAGGTCAATCTCTTGGGGAATGTCCAGCAGCTCCTCAGAGACTCGGAGGATAATACAGTGACAGTGGAACGAGACACACGTCAAACACTCTGGAGACCATCTGTATGATGTACCACTGGCAGACAGAAGAGAAACACCAGGGTTAACAAAACCATTAAACACCCGTCCAGCACTCCAACATTCAGCTTTATCCTGCACAGGAGTCTAGTCTGATTTAGGGACAGAAGGAACAGAAAACTGTTTAGAGCTCTGACAACGTGATTGGTAGAAGATGTATTAAGTAAACTACTTTTTATAACTAACAATACCATATTGGCTAAAATCTAATAATCATGTTTAAACCCCCCCCAAAAAAATCCTTTTAAGTATTATCTTGCATACTCTAATATACTTAAGATATTGAGAGTAAAAGTAAAGGTATGTACAGTATTAGATACTGTCCAAGATACTAGAAAAGGTGGTATCCTCACAATTATATTCCTTCTTGGAGAAAAATGGTATCTGTGAGGATTTACACCGTATCATTGTACTGAGACTGCTCTCCTTAGGCCGGGCATACACGGTGTGATTTTCATCCGATTTTGAGCCGAATTCTGACTCGTGCGACTCTTTTTTTGGGTCGGGCCAAATTTCAGCATTTTCGTACGTCGTTTGTCGTGCAGTGTACACAGGGAAACGAGAGGTGATAAGCCTCTCCTGACCGGCAGTCGGTTAGTCGGATGGATTTCTGACACATCAGAAATGTTGGTCGCCTCTCGTGAGGTATCGCACTATTTAAGCAGGGCTAGGAACCGATTTTAAATGAAATTTCCACACAGAGGTACGCTAAATGTTTGGAGAATGTGGTTTCCCCAAGTTTTTTTAATATACCACTATCAGCTGTTAAATTTGAAAATCATATACATCTAGCCAAGTTTTGTATGCAAGTTTCCCCTTCCAGTCAATGCGAGTGTCAGAAGACCGGAAGTGTATGCACACACTGAAGCTCACCGGCGCCATCTTGTGCACCTAGTCCATAGGACAAATTTTGCTGTATTTGTGCACATACCCAGTAGGGCCAAACATATGTCCTCTAACCTTAACCACACGCATGTCATATTCAGAGCTTTGCGTGTGCGCCGTCCCTTTAAAATGGACCACAGACATGAGAGCAAACCGCATTATAAAGGTAAATGTAAATAAAGTATATAAAAATTATTTGACCCTTCAGCTCCAAACCCAGTCCTAGAAGGCCAGTGTCCTTTAAAGTTTAGCTCCAACCCCGATTACACTTAAACCAGCCAATCAAGTGCTTACTAGACACTTCCAGATAGTGGTTCTATAAACTTTAGCACTCACTCTGAAAAGACACGGAACAAGAATAATAACTTAAAGGCTTTATTTGGCTAGTGAAACAATGTTGACAACGCAAATACACAGCACCTGGAACGCATTCAGCAGGACTCAAGGCAACATTTGAAGCCAACTCGTGGTCCTGTTATGCCCAGAGTAGTCGTCCTGAGGCGGCATCGTGCTGACGGTGGCGTTATCCCCAGAGTCGTCCTGAGGCGGCGGCGTCGTGCTGACGGTGGCGTTATCCCAGAGTCGGTGGCGTCCTGAGGCGGCGGCGTCGTGCTGACGGTGGCGTTATCCCCAGAGTCGGTGGCGTCCTGAGGCGGCGGCGTCGTGCTGACGGTGGCGTCATCCCCAGAGTCGTCCTGAGGCGGCGGCGTCGTGCTGACGGTGGCATTATCCCCAGAGTCGGTGGCGTCCTGAGGCGGCGGCGTCGTGCTGACGGTGGCGTCATCCCCAGAGTCGTCCTGAGGCGGCGGCGTCGTGCTGACGGTGGCATTATCCCCAGAGTCGGTGGCGTCCTGAGGCGGCGGCGTCGTGCTGACGGTGGCGTTATCCCAAGAGTCGTCCTGAGGCGGCGGCGTCGTGCTGACGGTGGCGTTATCCCAAGAGTCGGTGGCGTCCTGAGGCGGCGTCGTGCTGACGGTGGCGTTATCCCCAGAGTCGGTGGCGTCCTGAGGTGGCGGCGTCGTGCTGACGGTGGCGTCATCCCCAGAGTCGTCCTTAGGCGGCGGCGTCGTGCTGACGGTGGCGTCATCCCCAGAGTCGTCCTTAGGCGGCGGCGTCGTGCTGACAGTGACGTCATCCCCAGAGTCGGTGGCGTCTTGAGGCGGCGGCATCGTGCTGACGGTAGCGTTATCCTCAGAGTCGTCCTGAGGCGGCGGCGTCGTGCTGACAGTGACGTTATCCCCAGAGTCGTCCTGAGGCGGCGGCGTCGTGCTGACGGTGGCGTTATCCCCAGAGTCGTCCTGAGGCGGCGGCGTCGTGCTGACGGTAGCGTTATCCTCAGAGTCGTCCTGAGGCGGCGGCGTCGTGCTGACAGTGACGTTATCCCCAGAGTCGTCCTGAGGCGGCGGCGTCGTGCTGACGGTGGCGTTATCCCCAGAGTCGTCCTGAGGCGGCGTCGTGCTGACGGTGGCGTTATCCCCAGAGTCGGTGGCGTCCTGAGGCGGCGGCGTCGTGCTGACGGTAGCGTTATCCTCAGAGTCGTCCTGAGGCGGCGGCGTCGTGCTGACAGTGACGTTATCCCCAGAGTCGTCCTGAGGCGGCGGCGTCGTGCTGACGGTGGCGTTATCCCCAGAGTCGTCCTGAGGCGGCATCGTGCTGACAGTGACGTTATCCCCAGAGTCGTCCTGAGGCGGCGGCGTCGTGCTGACAGTGGTGTTCGCAGCCTGACTCCAGACGTTTCCTTGGGGGACAGAAAGAGATGCACCAACCAAGTTAGTGTCCATTCAACAGTCTTTACATCACTTAGATCTCTCTAAAGTTAAAAAAAAAAAAAACCCACACGGTAATCTCAAGTTACTTTACTCCTGGGCTGACACATTAGTTGGGGTTTCTTGTAGCAGTGATTAACAAGTGAACAAGAGACTTGGAAGGCCAAGTAACAAAGATTAAGTATTAGCAGGATTATAAAGACTTCAAAGTTCAGAATATGAACTAGACTGTATAGGTGGATGTGTTTGGCCATTAAAAGCAAGTCACTTAATGTTACTCAAATGAAACTAGTTTTGGAAGGAAAAATAAGTGGATTTGTTTTGAGGAACAACTCAAATGACTGGCTCTTCTGATCAGTAGTATTGGGAGAAAACGCATTGAAACAAACACAAAAATGAACTTCTGCAATCAAACATTAACCAAATTATAAAAAAACTCACCTTGCCATAGCAACTGCTGATAAAGAAACACCAAAAAAGTTAATTTAATCACGTCCATTCTTCACCACTCACTTAACCTCCTGGCAGCCAAACTAACTATACATATAATTCCAACCAAACCAGGACTTTTAAAGCCAAACAGAAAACAATTTGTGCCACCTGGACAGCTTGTTAACTCATTAATACATAATCAGTAAGCATGCACAGCCTGCAAATCATTAAACCTGGGCAGGTTCACTTTCTAGCAAGAATCTTCTTCTTCTTCTTCTTTTCATTTTTTGGCAGATTGCAACCATGACTTTTAAAGGTGCATACCGCCACCTACTGTATCAGAGTATGTAACATGAGCTATATCCATTGGTACTACTTTATATCAAAAAAAAAAAAAAAAAAAAAAAAAAAAAAAAAAAAACACTAAATAAAAATTCTATATCCTATTGTATATCCCTATATTTTTTAGATATTGTATAACTGCTTTCTGTGTATCCTTTACCCCATCTCCTGTTGTGCCTAATAAACCTTCAAGGTTCCACTTCCTTCCTGTCTGACTGATCTTTTGTTTTAGCCTCATCCTCTCATCTCTATATTTATTACAATATAGCAATACATGTTCTACATCTTCCTTGGACCTACATTCCAAACATTCATCTGATGGACTTTTGCCCATTAAAAACAGTGTTTTATTTAACCCTGTGTGATCAAACCTTAGCCTGGTTAAAACACTCTCCTCTCTTCTGTTACTTCTATTCACACCCTGAGCATTAATAGATTTTTGCAAGCTGTAATATTTCCTTCCACTTTTATCCACATCCCACCTATCCTGCCATTTCTTTAACATTTCTTTTTTAATTATCGCCTTAGCTTCTCCTTTTCCAAGAGGTATATTTATGACATTATTCATCTTAGTTGATTTTTTTGCTATATTGTCTGCTCCCTCATTCCCTTGTACACCTGTGTGGGCAGGTACCCAGCAGAATCTCACATCTATCCGTAGTCTCTGTAATCTAAATAAACTTTGTTGAATTTCTAGCATTAGATCTTCTCTATTAGATTTCATATTTTGAATACTATAAAGAGCTGCTACAGAGTCAACACAACACACCACTCTGTCTGGTTTTACTTCCTCAACCCACTGCAGTCCTACAATAATCGCCATCATCTCTGCCGTGTACACTGATGCCTGATCGGGTAATCTTTTCCCAATGCTTATATTCATTGTTGGTATATATATTCCTATTCCTACCTTGTCCTCTTCATCTTTAGATCCGTCTGTATACATATCTAAATAACTGTAATATTTGTTCCTTATGTACTGACTTGCCAAATGTCCTTTCCTACTCTCTTCCCATTGATTTTTTAATTCCAATATATTTAAGTCTATCTCAGTTCTTGGAAATAACCAAATAGGTATATTACTGATAGGTGTAGGGGAGTTAAACCATATATTATTTACTCTATATTCCTCTGACTTAGTCTTTATTACCCATCCAAAACCATTACCTTTAAAAGAACTATACTCCCAACATTCCTGAATAATGCTCTTAGCATGGTTCTCAAACCCACATCCACTTAAGCGACTCCAGTATGTAAGCATGATTTTATCTCTTCTCAGGTCTGAGGGCACTTCTCCTAACTCAACCTGTATTGCTTTAATTGGTGTTGATCTCATTACACCTGCACAGATCCTCAATGCTTTATTACTAACTCTATCTAACTTCAATAAATGGGTTTTAGCTGTTGCTCCATAAACATAACATCCATAATCAATTGTTGCCCTCATTAGAGCCCTATAAATATACATTAATGATTGTTTATTTGCTCCCCAATCTTTCCCCACTACCGCTCTCATTAAATTTATGACTTTCTTGCATTTTGATTCCACCTTTTCAATGTGTGTTTTCCATGTTCCCTTTTGATCTAACCAAATACCAAGATATTTAAAATGATCTACTGTTTCCATATTGTGGCCATATAACTGTAGCTTCTGTTTATCTATCCCTTTCTTCCTGGTAAATATCATATGACAAGACTTACTTGTAGAAAGCTTAAATCCCCAATTATACGACCATTGTTCTACCTCTCCTATTGCTTCCTTGATTTTACTTCTCACCCTTATGGCATCTCTTCCTCTTACCCATATGGCCCCATCATCTGCATACAGAGCTGACCTAATCCTTCTATCTAGATTCATAAAAATATCATTGATCATAACATTAAATAAAACTGGACTAATAACACTGCCTTGTGGAATTCCATTAACAATTTCAAATTCCTCAGATACGTCTGCTCCCACTTTGACTCTAAATCTTCTTTCTGACAGAAATTCTAATACCCAGTTATATAACTTACCTCTAATTCCCATTTTATTCATTTTAATTAGTAACCCCTCCCTCCACATGGAATCATAAGCTTTTTCAATATCAAAGAATACAATACTCATTATTTCTTTCATTTTAAATGTTTTCTCTATCTCGTTGCTTACTTTCACAACCGCATCCATTGTGGAACGCCCTTTTCTGAACCCACTTTGATATGGTGCAAATAATCCTCTGTGTTCAAGGGTGTAGTTAAGTCTTCTAACTAGTATCTTCTCCATCCACTTGCATAGATGTGATGTTAGGGCGATAGGTCTATAGTTACCAGCATTATTAGAATTTTTCCCAGGTTTATTAAATGGCAATATTAACGCACTCTTCCAGCTTTTGGGTATTTTACCTTCTTCCCATATCTTGTTAAATAATTGTAATATTATCTGTAATACTTTTTCAGGTAGTTTCTGGAACATAACATAACTCAGTTGATCTTCTCCTGTAGCAGTATTCCTAATACCATTTAATACTATCACTAGTTCATTCATATTCATTTCTGCATCCATAGTACTTTCCTCATTATCTTTTTTAATATACACATCCCTATTTTCCTTAAGAACCTTCTCTTTATGTAGTCTATGGATATCATCTAAATGGTCACCACTATGCACACTGGCAAACTTCTTTCCCAACATAGTTGCCTTTTCTTTATCTGTTATTGCCAGTATTCCATCATCCTCTAATACTGGTATTTTAGCATACACTTTTTTCCCACTCATTTTCTTTAGCATTGACCACACCTCTCCTATTTTTACTTCACTCCCTATAGTAGAACAATAGCTCCTCCATGCATTTTGTTTACTCTTCTTAATTATTCTTCTTGCCTGAGCCTTTTTCTTCTGATAATTAATTAAATTATCTTGATTCAGGTTATTCCTTAACATTCTCATTGCCCTATTTCGTTCTTTAATAGCTTTTGTACATGTATCATTCCACCATGGGACCATTTTTCTTTTCCCCCCAACTACCTTATATGGTATGCTTTTTAATGCTGCATTCAATATTAAATGTGTAACTTCAGATGCACATTCCTCAATATCACCCTGCATTGAAATTGTCTCTGCTGAAGTACAACAAATTTCTTTAAATTTTACCCAATCAGCTTTAGCAAAGTCCCACTTCTTATGATTAGGCCTTTCTTGGAGATCTATTTCAATATTTATAGAGCAAAGAATTGGAAAATGATCACTTCCAATACTTGTACTTTCCTTTACCTTCCATTCACAAGAGTTTGCCATATTATTAGAAACAAGCGTGAGGTCAATACATGACATTGTGTTAGTACGTATGTCAATTCTTGTGCCATTTCCATTATTTAAACATACTAATTGCCTAACATCCATCAGTTCTTCCACTGCTTCTCCATTTCTATCAGTATGATTACTTCCCCAAAGACTATTATGTGCATTGAAGTCTCCACACCATATTTCTTTCCCATTTCCTTGTCTCATTATTTCTTCTAAGGTTTCTTGGCTTAGTGATTTACAAGGGTTATATAAGTTGATTACTACTAAGTGTCCATCTGTTTTATAAATTTCAATAATTACACATTCTATTTCTGTTGTAGTTTCTATTCTTCTAAATGGTATCCCATCCCTTACAAATGTTGCACATCCTCCACCCTGATTTCCATCTCTATCAAACCTAACAGACTCATAACCAGGTAAAATAAAATCAAGGTGAGGTCGTAGCCAAGTTTCTTGAATACAAACAATATCAAATTTGACTTCAGACTCTACTACAAATTTTTTAAATTCTTGTCCGTTTGCAATCAGACTCCTAGCATTCCATTGCAAAAGGTGGAATACCATTATAAACTTATATAATACTCTGAGACCCTCCATCATTATTAGTACTTAGCATGCCATGTATTTCTTCAGCTTTTAAATCTTTAATACCTAAAAACTCCTCTGCAGCTTCTACCACTGTCTTGATCCTGTCACTTTTCCTTTCTTGTCGTGTTGCAACATTCACCACTTTACATATAAAAGCTATAAAGCTCTTTTTTTCCACCATCAATGTGTTCTCCTCCACTATACACTTATGCTTACATGGTTGCTGTGTGGTTGCTGGTATAGTGTCTACTGGTCCTGGCTGAAATCTCCTTTTGCCTAACCTCTGGGGTAGGCCTGCTCCATGCATTGCACTTTCATTCAGATTTTCATGACATTTTGTTGGTTTATTTTCCTTGGTTTCATATTTGCCCATATTTTTAATAGCCTCTGCATATGACACCTTATTCACAACCTTGTACCTCTGTACTTCTTTAGCTTGTTTCTGGACCACACATCCAGCATATGCAGCACTATGCTCACCTCCACAGTTGCAACATTGTAGCTTGGTATCCTTATTACATTTACCATATTCATGTTCTCCTCCACACTTCGCACATCTTTGTCTCCATTTACATTGTTGTACTGTATGTCCCATTCTCTGGCACTTAAAGCACCTTAACGGTTGGGGAATATACTCCCTAACTTTGTAATTGATCCACCCTATTTGAACTTCACAAGGCAAAGATTTTTCAAAAATAATCATTACAGATAGACTATCTGATTTAACACCATTTTTATTATTTTGAAGTCTTTTCACCTCTAGTACATTCCCATTTTTTATCTCACTCTTCACATCCTCCACGGACATTTCCAAAGGAACATTTGTAATCACTCCTCTTAGCTTTGCTGTCGTTCCGGGTACATGCACTTTAATATTTCCACCACCAAGGTTGCTCATTTTCAAAATCATTTCCTGCTGCTTCTTATTTACTGCTGAAATTAGAATTCTTCTGTTATTCAGTAGTTTAGCATATTTAATTTTCCCCATATCCTTCTCAATTGCTTTAGTCACATGAACTGGGTGAAAGTGACCTTTATCATTACTAAGCGTAATAATAACTTTCCACTCTTCCTGCTTGTCATCATCAGGCCTACTACTTCCCTTAGGTTTGGCTTTAATCTTTTTGTTAACTTGTCTTGGAGTATTCTCTCCTCCACTACTCGCTTCAGACCAAGATTTTTTCCTTGCCTTTTTTGTTTGGCTAACTTCCATATCTGAAGGAAATCCATCATCGCTACCATCTGAACTATATCCCATTGCTACACTCACGATACAGTTCGATTGCAATCTGCCTTCGCTCCGTCCAAACAATCCACCGTCGCCTGAATGTGACGTCTCCGCGTTGTCGACGCTCCCCGCTGCTAGACGTCTCTGTTCGAAGTCCTAGCAAGAATCCTTTGCTATGTCCCAAACTGAAGTGTGTGGACTCCGATGTGCGATTACGTCACAGCGTCACGACGTAAGCTGTCCAAAAGTCAGAATGCGCACTCCGAAGGGTGCACTCTGAAGTGTAGATCTTATGGACACTTCGCACCCTACCATATCCCAGAATCACGTGTGTGCATACGACGACGGAGTTTATATTCAAAGAACAAGGCAGGTGAGAGCTCTTTGGGGGACTTTATATTGAAATGTAAGTATTGTGTTTTCTTTTACCCAAATACCTAGCGAAAGTGTTAAAAGCCAGTGTTTTTTTTACCTAAAGCCCACAAACAACAAGACAGCCACTATATAAGGCAATGGTCTTTCCTTGTGTTGTGTTTCTGTAGTGCTGTCGTTCAAGAGATGTCTACAAATGTTTAAACCAAACTTTAGCACTTCAGTATTTTGTACACATGCCTGCTGTGTCATATTTTCTAATGTTAAGATTGCTTTGTATTTTTCATAAGTGTTTGCATTTTATCTTATTAGTTTTAGTACTATTCTGGAGAAAGTGAGCCTGCTGGGGAAAGACTTAAAAATTACCAAGAGAATAGAAATTTTTAATTCATTGTCCATCTTTTCAATATGTTTTCTAAATGTCATACCTGAACAACCTAATTTCTGTAGTTTATTTTTGTGGTGCAAGTTGTATATACATACAAAATATTTTTTTACAAATTAAAACAAATTGGTCAGTAATTGAAAGTACTTTTTACAACCGTTTACAGCATAGTTCAGGATTAAGATCAGAAGACCGCATCAGCTTGAGCCCAGCGCTGTCTCCATGTGTTCTGGGGTCTTCAGGAGGTCAATCTCTTGGGGAATGTCCAGCAGCTCCTCAGAGACTCGGAGGATAATACAGTGACAGTGGAACGAGACACACGTCAAACACTCTGGAGACCATCTGTATGATGTACCACTGGCAGACAGAAGAGAAACACCAGGGTTAACAAAACCATTAAACACCCGTCCAGCACTCCAACATTCAGCTTTATCCTGCACAGGAGTCTAGTCTGATTTAGGGACAGAAGGAACAGAAAACTGTTTAGAGCTCTGACAACGTGATTGGTAGAAGATGTATTAAGTAAACTACTTTTTATAACTAACAATACCATATTGGCTAAAATCTAATAATCATGTTTAAACCCCCCCCAAAAAAAATCCTTTTAAGTATTATCTTGCATACTCTAATATACTTAAGATATTGAGAGTAAAAGTAAAGGTATGTACAGTATTAGATACTGTCCAAGATACTAGAAAAGGTGGTATCACAATTATATTCCTTCTTGGAGAAAAATGGTATCTGTGAGGATTTACACCGTATCATTGTACTGAGACTGCTCTCCTTAGGCCGGGCATACACGGTGTGATTTTCATCCGATTTTGAGCCGAATTCTGACTCGTGCGACTCTTTTTTGGGTCGGGCCAAATTTCAGCATTTTCGTACGTCGTTTGTCGTGCAGTGTACACAGGGAAACGAGAGGTGATAAGCCTCTCCTGACCGGCAGTCGGTTAGTCGGATGGATTTCTGACACATCAGAAATGTTGGTCGCCTCTCGTGAGGTATCGCACTATTTAAGCAGGGCTAGGAACCGATTTTAAATGAAATTTCCACACAGAGGTATGCTAAATGTTTGGAGAATGTGGTTTCCCCAAGTTTTTTTAATATACCACTATCAGCTGTTAAATTTGAAAATCATATACATCTAGCCAAGTTTTGTATGCAAGTTTCCCCTTCCAGTCAATGCGAGTGTCAGAAGACCGGAAGTGTATGCACACACTGAAGCTCACCGGCGCCATCTTGTGCACCTAGTCCATAGGACAAATTTTGCTGTATTTGTGCACATACCCAGTAGGGCCAAACATATGTCCTCTAACCTTAACCACACGCATGTCATATTCAGAGCTTTGCGTGTGTGCGCCGTCCCTTTAAATGGACCACAGACATGAGCAAACCGCATTATAAAGGTAAATGTAAATAAAGTATATAAAAATTATTTGACCCTTCAGCTCCAAACCCAGTCCTAGAAGGCCAGTGTCCTTTAAAGTTTAGCTCCAACCCCGATTACACTTAAACCAGCCAATCAAGTGCTTACTAGACACTTCCAGATAGTGGTTCTATAAACTTTAGCACTCACTCTGAAAAGACACGGAACAAGAATAATAACTTAAAGGCTTTATTTGGCTAGTGAAACAATGTTGACAACGCAAATACACAGCACCTGGAACGCATTCAGCAGGACTCAAGGCAACATTTGAAGCCAACTCGTGGTCCTGTTATGCCCAGAGTAGTCGTCCTGAGGCGGCATCGTGCTGACGGTGGCGTTATCCCCAGAGTCGTCCTGAGGCGGCGGCGCCGTGCTGACGGTGACATTATCCCCAGAGTCGTCCTGAGGCGGCGGCGCCGTGCTGACGGTGACGTTATCCCCAGAGTCGTCCTGAGGCGGGGGCACCATGCTGACGGTGACGTTATCCCCAGAGTCGTCCTGAGGCGGCGGCGCCGTGCTGACGGTGGCGTTATCCCCAGAGTCGTCCTGAGGCGGCGGCGCCGTGCTGACGGTGACGTTATCCCCAGAGTCGTCCTGAGGCGGGGGCACCATGCTGACGGTGACGTTATCCCCAGAGTCGTCCTGAGGCGGCGGCGCCGTGCTGACGGTGGCGTTATCCCCAGAGTCGTCCTGAGGCGGCGGCGCCGTGCTGACGGTGGCGTTATCCCCAGAGTCGTCCTGAGGCGGCGGCGGCGTGCTGACGGTGGCGTTATCCCCAGAGTCGTCCTGAGGCGGCGGCGCCGTGCTGACGGTGGCGTTATCCCCAGAGTCGTCCTGATGCGGCGCCGTGCTGACGGTGACATTATCCCCAGAGTCGTCCTGAGGCGGCGGCGCCGTGCTGACGGTGGCGTTATCCCCAGAGTCGTCCTGAGGCGGCGGCGCCGTGCTGACGGTGACGTTATCCCCAGAGTCGTCTTGAGGCGGCGGCGCCGTGCTGACGGTGACGTTATCCCCAGAGTCGTCCTGAGGCGGCGGCGGCGCCGTGCTGACGGTGGCGTTATCCCCAGAGTCGTCCTGAGGCGGCGGCTCCGTGCTGACGGTGACGTTATCCCCAGAGTCGTCCTGAGGCGGCAGCGCCGTGCTGACGGTGACGTTATCCCCAGAGTCGTCCTGAGGCGGCGGCGCCGTGCTGACGGTGGCGTTATCCCCAGAGTCGTCCTGAGGCGGCGGCGCCGTGCTGACGGTGGCGTTATCCCCAGAGTCGTCCTGAGGCGGCGGCGGCGTGCTGACGGTGGCGTTATCCCCAGAGTCGTCCTGAGGCGGCGGCGCCGTGCTGACGGTGGCGTTATCCCCAGAGTCGTCCTGATGCGGCGCCGTGCTGACGGTGACATTATCCCCAGAGTCGTCCTGAGGCGGCGGCGCCGTGCTGACGGTGACATTATCCCCAGAGTCGTCCTGAGGCGGCGGCGCCGTGCTGACGGTGGCGTTATCCCCAGAGTCGTCCTGAGGCGGCGGCGCCGTGCTGACGGTGGCGTTATCCCCAGAGTCGTCCTGAGGCGGCGGCGCCGTGCTGACGGTGACGTTATCCCCAGAGTCGTCTTGAGGCGGCGGCGCCGTGCTGACGGTGACGTTATCCCCAGAGTCGTCCTGAGGCGGCGGCGGCGCCGTGCTGACGGTGGCGTTATCCCCAGAGTCGTCCTGAGGCGGCGGCTCCGTGCTGACGGTGACGTTATCCCCAGAGTCGTCCTGAGGCGGCAGCGCCGTGCTGACGGTGACGTTATCCCCAGAGTCGTCCTGAGGCGGCGGCGCCGTGCTGACGGTGGCGTTATCCCCAGAGTCGTCCTGAGGCGGCGGCGGCGTGCTGACGGTGGCGTTATCCCCAGAGTCGTCCTGAGGCGGCGGCGTCGTGCTGACGGTGGCGTTATCCCCAGAGTCGTCCTGAGGCGGCGGCGTCGTGCTGATGGTGACGTTATCCCCAGAGTCGTCCTGAGGCGGCGGCGTGCTGACAGTGACGTTATCCCCAGAGTCGTCCTGAGGCGGCGGCGTCGTGCTGACAGTGGTGTTCGCAGCCTGACTCCAGACGTTTCCTTGGGGGACAGAAAGAGATGCACCAACCAAGTTAGTGTCCATTCAACATAGTCTTTACATCACTTAGATCTCTAAAGTTAAAAAAAAAAAAAAAACCCACAAGGTAATCTCAAGTTACTTTACTCCTGGGCTGACACATTAGTTGGGGTTTCTTGTAGCGGTGATTAACAAGTGAACAAGAGACTTGGAAGGCCAAGTAACAAAGATTAAGTATTAGCAGGATTATAAAGACTTCAAAGTTCAGAATATGAACTAGACTGTATAGGTGGATGTGTTTGGCCATTAAAAGCAAATCACTTAATGTTACTCAAATGAAACTAGTTTTGGAAGGAAAAATAAGTGGATTTATTTTGAGGAACAACTCAAATGACTGGCTCTTCTGATCAGTAGTATTGGGAGAAAACGCATTGAAACAAACACAAAAATGAACTTCTGCAATCAAACATTAACCAAATTATAAAAAAACTCACCTTGCCATAGCAACTGCTGATAAAGAAACACCAAAAAAGTTAATTTAATCACGTCCATTCTTCACCACTCACTTAACCTCCTGGCAGCCAAACTAACTATACATATAATTCCAACCAAACCAGGACTTTTAAAGCCAAACAGAAAACAATTTGTGCCACCTGGACAGCTTGTTAACTCATTAATACATAATCAGTAAGCATGCACAGCCAGCAAATCATTAAACCTGGGCAGGATTATAGAGGTTCACGTTCTAGCCAAAATGTTTTTTAATTGTCATATTGTCAATGAACAACCTAATTTCTGTAGTTTATTTTTGTGGTGCAAGTTGTATAAATTATTCGTTTTTTTGTGTGTGATTTGTTCATAAATAATGAGTACATTTCTGTAGATTTTGTATTTTTGTTTTGCATATTCATGTGTAAATAAAAGAGAAGTTCTTATATGTTGTTAATTTGTTTAATGCAGCTTGTAATTTTTCACAAAACATATAGTTTATTTTTTTAATCCTGTAAATATTTTTTTACAAATTAAAACAAATTGGTCAGTAATTGAAAGTACTTTTTACAACCGTTTACAGCATAGTTCAGGATTAAGATCAGAAGACCGCATCAGCTTGAGCCCAGCGCTGTCTCCATGTGTTCTGGGGTCTTCAGGAGGTCAATCTCTTGGGGAATGTCCAGCAGCTCCTCAGAGACTCGGAGGATAATACAGTGACAGTGGAACGAGACACACGTCAAACACTCTGGAGACCATCTGTATGATGTACCACTGGCAGACAGAAGAGAAACACCAGGGTTAACAAAACCATTGAACACCCGTCCAGCACTCCAACATTCAGCTTTATCCTGCACAGGAGTCTAGTCTGATTTAAGGCGGGCGTACACGGTGCGATTTTTGCTGTCGTACGAGTTCGCATGCGATTTTTTTCAATCGTGTGGAAATCGCGTATTCTCGTATGGTCGCGGCTCGTATCATTTGCGATGAATTACGAGTCGAGCAGAGTGGCTTACGAGCACTTCCCGACCTCCCGATCATTTTTAAACATGTCTAAAAAGTTTGTGAGCTATCGGTTTGAATTCGTGCCATTTGTGCGGTTGAACGAGCCAATTTGTTGATTTATCTGAAGTTGACCAATCATGAACTAGGAAAACCAGAAGAAGAAGATAGACGAAGACGGCAGCTGAAGTCTGTCAGCGAGCGAGCGCTGTATGATGTTCCTAGCAACGTATTCCAATGCCTTCTCTCTCTCTCACACGCGCATATTTAGTTTACAGGGACTCTCCATAAACGTAACGGTATTCTATACTGTATATCCCCATACACTACCTCTATCCATCACGGAAAATGCATGTTTAAATTTTCTATTAAACACCGTATAGTATTTTTTAAAGCCATTTGGTTTACAAGGGCACAGTAATTGTCCTTATAATTTTAATACCCATTTCAGATATTTATAAACCATATACAAGAACACACACACAGGGTAACCAAACGTCCCGGTTTCCTATTGCTGAAAAATAACCTGTACGTGTAGGAAACAGTCACGGCTCGTATCAATATTTTATATGCAGTTATGAGAGAGGGAGAGCAGTTATATTCGGCGCGTTCCACTTAAGCAGCGCTGCACAGAATGATCACCTGTATAGCATTAAAGTACCGCGAGAGCGATTCGAATGCATTGGATATGTGTGCTCTCTTATCGCTCTCGCGGTACTTTAATGTCATACAGTGATCCTTCTGTGCGTGCAGCGGTGCTTCAAGTCGAACGCGTCTATCAACTTCGTGCGGTTGCTTCTGGAATTCGCAGGTTGTAAAATCGTGTCGTATATCATCTCGTCCGTACGATTTTCAGATAAACTCACTCGTGCCGTGTATGTGGACATACGATCTTCCGACCATCCGAATTCGCACCGTGTACGCCCGCCCTTAGGGACAGAAGGAACAGAAAACTGTTCAGAGCTATGACAACGTGATTGGTAGAAGTATTGAGATACTTTAGTAAACTACTTTTTATAACTAACAATAACATATTGGCTAAAATCTAATAATCGTGATTAACCCCCCCACCCCCCAAAAAAATCCTTTTAAGTATTATCTTGCATACTCTAATATACTTAAGATATTGAGAGTAAAAGTAAAGGTATGTACAGTATTAGATACTGTCCAAGATACTAGAAAAGGTGGTATCCTCACAATTATATTCCTTCTTAGAGAAAAATGGTATCTGTGAGGATTTACACCGTATCATTGTACTGAGACTGCTCTCCTTAGGCCGGGCATACACTGTGCGATTTTCATCCGATTTTGAGCTGAATTCTGACTCGTGCGACTCTTTTTCGGGTCGGGCAGAATTTCAGCATTTTCGTGCGTCGTTTGTCGTGCAGTGTACACGGGGAAACGAGAGGCGATAAGCCATGTATTGTGGACTGAAGTGATGTAGGGATAACTTGTGGAGTTTTGGCAAAAAAATAAAAACAAAAGAGGGGAAAAAAACGCCTGCTTCCGTCCAGTTCGCGTTGCAAAATGGATTGACCATATACACCGACGCCTTTTTTTTTTCTTTCTTCCTCTTTTTTTCTGGACGTTTCAGCACACAGAATTGCGCATATCACCAACGCAGTGCGTTTATCCTGGGAAAGCATGTTTATTCTTGGAAAATGTTTATTCTGAAACAGCCACAAACATCCGGGTTCTGAGGGATCCTACGTGTTGATTCGGTTGATTCCTCACGTATAGTGTGAGCAGTCAAATCGCAACTCGGCAGTCGGACCGTACAGTGAGCGCACAAAAATCGTGAGCTTTGGCTTTACATCGCATGCGATCTACCCGTACAGTGGGAGTTGGTACCTTGCCGAAATCGCACAGAAATCGCACAGTGTATGCCCGCCTTTAGAGTTACAAATGATCTGCTCTTATCATCTGATCGTGGGTGTATCTCTCTATTAGTTTTATTGGATCTTAGTGCTGCGTTTGACACAATTGACCACAACATTCTTTTGCATAGACTTGAACACTTTGTTGGCATCAGTGAAAGTGCATTAGCATGGTTTAAATCATACTTATATGACCGCCATCAGGGTTGTCCTCCAGAGGCGCTGTTAGCTACAGGGTTATATATAATATCCAAATCCATTAAAGGATTTTTAGGCTCCATTAATTAGGTAAACCGGAACCGGGAACACTTCACATAACACCCGATGTGCTTGCTACATCATTAGAAGAATGGCATCTACGCTAATATTTGTCTGTTTCTCTCTTATTCCGAGGTCACCGTAGCCACCAGATCCAGTCTGTGTCCAGATCAGAGGGTCACTGCAGTCACCCGGATCCAGTACGTATCCAGACCAGATGGTGGATCAGCACCTAGAAAGGACCTCTACATCCCTGAAAGACAGCGGAGACCAGGACAACTAGAGCCCAGATACAGATCCCCTGTAAAGACCTTGTCTCAGAGGAGCACCAGGACAAGACCACAGGAAACAGATGATTCTTCTGCACAATCTGACTTTGCTGCAGTCTGGAATTGAACTACTGGTTTCGTCTGGTCAGAGGAGAACTGACCCCAACTGAGCCTGGTTTCTCCCAAGGTTTTTTTCTCCATTCTGTCACCGATGGAGTTTCAGTTCCTTGCCGCTGTCGCCTCTGGCTTGCTTAGTTGGGGTCACTTCATCTACAGCGATATCGTTGACTTGATTGCAAATAAATGCATAGACACTATTTAAACTGAACAGAGATGACATAACTGAATTCGATGATGAACTGCCTTTAACTATTATTCTGCATTATTGACACAATGTTTTCCAAATTAATGTTGTTCAGTTGCTTTGACGCAATGAATTTTGTTTAAAGCGCTATATAAAAAAAAAGGTGACTTGACTGTTATTCTGAAAAATAACATTACATTAATATTACTTCTGCACTACTGTGTATGTTGCGCTTTACCAGACATCCCAAGTCTCCCGGAAGTTCCGGGAGTCTCCCGCATATTGAAAGTGGCTCCCTGAGACCCGCAAATTAGTTAAAATCTCCCAGAATCCAGGCCGAGTGAGCAAAAGCGCGCATGCGAAACAGATACTGTGTTTCAGACCGTGTAGCGCGCGCACGGCAGAGAGGGAGAGGGAGCGAGAGACCTTGAGTGTGTGTGCTAGTGTGCGTGTGTGCGAAGCGTATGTCAGACAGAGAGCATCCTGATTGGCCTGTTTCTGCAAATCAACCAATCAATAGTCAGTGTGGGCGGGCTTTTATCCCTTCTCCCGAACAAAATTAATCAGTTATGTCTATCTAGAAACAGGAGCACCATGGCAGAGGGAAAGTGCCACAAAAAAAAGTGTACCCCTGTCTTATAGATGTAAAACATAATGACAGTCTTGCTCTAGCATTGCCCATGGCGGGTTAAATGATTGCAAAAGGCATGTTGAGGTGAGTTGACAAGTTTCATTTCATCTGCATATTATTCAGGCTAGTTGCCAAGGCTACATGAAAACAACAAACTCTTTAGACCTTTTTAAAGTTGCAATGGAAAATAAATAAAAGCAGTTTACATAAATTGTATAAGCAGATTATATAAATAGTAAAAGTAATCTACATATTTAAACATAATTAACAAATAATTACATAGGCCTATAGCTTATAGAATAAAATGTTATATGCTATATCTTTTAGGGACCACACCATGATAGGGAGGATAAGAGCAGGGAAGGCTGTTCCAATATATCTCTCCCATTCAGATAGGCAAAGTCTCACTGAGAAGGTGACTACAGCTGAGATGTATTTCCTTCCTTGGGGGGTGGGGGGTGGGGTCTTGGGATACCTCCCTGAAATGACTTTTTGCAGGTTGGGATGTCTGCTTTACTTCTAAATATTTTTGATGTTATTCAATTTAAAGCTGCCTAGTAAATATACTGTTGGGTAGTTTAATCTACAACAATGCATCGTGTTGCAAAAGTCTGTATTATAAAAGGGCCAGTGTCCTTTAAAGTTTAGCTCCAACCTTGATTATACACACTTAAACCAGCCAATCAAGCGCTTACTAGACACTAGAAACTTCCAGATAGAGGTGTTAAAGCCAGTTAAAGCTAAACTTTGCAGGGCATTGGCCCTCCAGGATTTAGTTGAGACCAGTCCTACAAAGTTGTTACTTTGCACATGTTTTTTGATTACAAATAATAATGTAAAATTATCTTAGAAAAGGAGATATGCGGTCTCTAGTAATCACATGCATTATCAGTAGTTAAAGGGATCACCAAAAAAATAAAAATTGTCATTAATAACTTACCCTCATGTCGTTCCAAACCCGTGAGACCTCCGTTTATCTTCTGAACACAGTTAAAGATATTTTAGATTTAGTCCCAGAGCTCTCAGTCCCTCCATTGAAGCTGTGTGTACGGTATACTGTCCATGTCCAGAAAGGTAAGAAAAACATCATCAAAGTAGTCCATATTTTGAAGCATCGAAAATACATTTTGGTCCAAAAAAAGAAAAGCAAAAACTACGACTTTATTCAGCATTGTCTTCTCTTCCGTGTCTGTTGTGAGAGAGTTCAAAACAAAGCAGTTTGTGATATCCGGTTCACGAACGAATCACTCGATGTAACCGGATCTTCTTGAACCAGTTCACCAAATCGGTTCGCGTCTCCAATTCAAACAAACCAATATCCCGGAGTAATGCATGCACTCAAACAGTACATTGACTGAACTGCTGTGAAGAGAGAACTGAAGATGAACACCGAGCCGAGACAGATAATGAACAAAACATTGACTCATTCTCGAGTCAAGAACCGGTTGCATCGGTTTTTGGATCACTAGTAGTTCTTTCGGACAGATCGATTCAATAAACCTGTTGAAAAAAAACCGGTTGACCGGTTCTTTTGCCCTCGACGTAATGGCATCATTGGTGATTATTGGCCTTGATTCAAGCCTTTGGTTTACCTGGGCTCATAACACTAGCACAGAATCAGTTCAGAATCAATCACCAAAAGCATCAGTTCGGTTCAGACGCTCTGTGTGTCGGTCTGCTTCACACATGCGCAGTTCACACATCAGTTCGCACATCAGCTCCTCGGTTCACGAATCAGACGCGTCTGACAGAAACTGGACAGATATTGGTTTGTTTTGGGTCAACAACGTAAAAAAAAAAAAAAAAAAAAAAGTGAACAGCTTCAAGTCATTGGTGGATTGAGACACGAACGGTTTAAAACGATTCAGTGAACCAAATCAAAAAGGATCCGGTTATGTCGAATGAGTCTTTTGCAAACCAGATACCACAAACTGCGTTTTGAACTCAGACATGGAAGAGAGAGGACCATGCTGAATAAAACCGTAGTTTTTGCCATTTTTGGACCAAAATGTATTTGATGCGTCAAAATATTCTAACTGACCCTCTGATGTCACATGGACTACTTTGATGTTTTTCTTACCTTTCTGGACACGGACAGTATACCGACCACACAGCTTCAATGGAGGGACTGAGAGCTCTCAGACTAAATCTAAAATATCTTAAACTGTGTTCAGAAGATGAACGGAGGTCTCACGGGTTTGGAACGACATGAGGGCGAGTTAGTGACAATTGATTTTTGGTTGAACTAACCCTTTAAGTGTGGTCTTGAAGAGGATCCTCTCTCTCATTTGGTCTCAGTGTTCGACTCAAAGCTGGACTTGGCTACAGCTCTAGTTACCACCATGCATTTAAAAAATAAAAAAAGCCAAGGCATGTATCAGAAATGCTCAACTGCAAAAAATAAAGCCCACCAGCTTTAAAGCGGTCTACAAACTTTCACTCTGAAAAGACACGGAACAAGTAATTTAAAAGCTTTATTTGGCTAATGAAACCATGTTTGACAACTACACAGCACCTGGAACCCATTCAACAGGACTCAAGGCAACGTTTGAAGCCAGCTTGTCTCCAGAGATGGTGGGGTGGTGGTGTTGCCGTTAGCTCCAGGGCTGTCCTCCAGAGACGGCAGGGTGGTGGTGGTGGTGTTGTTAACTACAGGGCTGTCCTCCAGAGACGGTGGGGTGGTGGTGTTGCCGTTAGCTCCAGGGCTGTCCTCCAGAGACGGCAGGGTGGTGGTGGTGGTGTTGTTAACTACAGGGCTGTCCTCCAGAGACGGGGGGTGGTGGTGTTGCCGTTAGCTCCAGGGCTGTCCTCCAGAGACGGCAGGGTGTTGCCGTTAGCCCCAGGGCTGTCCTCCAGAGACGGGGGGTGGTGGTGTTGCCGTTAGCCCCAGGGCTGTCCTCCAGAGACGGCAGGGTGGTGGTGTTGTTAACTACAGGGCTGTCCTCCAGAGAAGGCGGGGTGGTGGTGCCGTTAGCTCCAGGGCTGTCCTCCAGAGACGGCGGGGTGGTGGTGGTGCCGTTAGCCCCAGGGCTGTCCTCCAGAGACGGCAGGGTGGTGCCGTTAGCTCCAGGGCTGTCCTCCAGAGACGGCGGGGTGGTGGTGTTGCCGTTAGCCCCAGGGCTGTCCTCCAGAGACGGCAGGGTGGTGGTGGTGGTGTTGTTAACTACAGGGCTGTCCTCCAGAGACGGCGGGGTGGTGGTGGTGCCGTTAGCTCCAGGGCTGTCCTCCAGAGACGGCAGGGTGGTGCCGTTAGCTCCAGGGCTGTCCTCCAGAGACGGCAGGGTGGTGCCGTTAGCTCCAGGGCTGTCCTCCAGAGACGGCGGGGTGGTGGTGTTGCCGTTAGCCCCAGGGCTGTCCTCCAGAGACGGGGGGTGGTGGTGTTGCCGTTAGCCCCAGGGCTGTCCTCCAGAGACGGCAGGGTGGTGGTGTTGTTAACTACAGGGCTGTCCTCCAGAGACGGCGGGGTGGTGGTGGTGCCGTTAGCCCCAGGGCTGTCCTCCAGAGACGGCGGGGTGGTGGTGGTGCCGTTAGCCCCAGGGCTGTCCTCCAGAGACGGCAGGGTGGTGCCGTTAGCTCCAGGGCTGTCCTCCAGAGACGGCGGGGTGGTGGTGGTGCCGTTAGCCCCAGGGCTGTCCTCCAGAGACGGCGGGGTGGTGGTGGTGCCGTTAGCTCCAGGGCTGTCCTCCAGAGACGGTGGGGTGGTGGTGGTGTTGTTAACTACAGGGCTGTCCTCCAGAGAAGGCGGGGTGGTGGTGCCGTTAGCCCCAGGGCTGTCCTCCAGAGACGGTGGGGTGGTGGTGTTGCCGTTAGCCCCAGGGCTGTCCTCCAGAGACGGCGGGGTGGTGGTGTTGCCGTTAGCCCCAGGGCTGTCCTCCAGAGACGGCAGGGTGGTGGTGTTCGCAGCCTGACTCCAGACGTTTCCTAAGGGGGGGGACAGAAAGAGATGCACCAACCAAGTTACGGGTGTCCATTCAACTTTGTCTGTAGAGAGATTTAAGTGATGTAAAGTAAACGGTTAAGCTCAAGTTACTTTACTCCTGGGCTGACATAAATAGGGGTTTCTTGTAGAAAAAAAAAAACAAAACAAAGCGATGTTAAGGCACAGAGCTGAATATGGAACAGTAATTAACAAGTGAACAAGAGACTTGGGAGGCCATGTAACAAACAGTTCTCAAGTTTTAGAAGCATTATAAAGACTTCAAAGTTCAGAATATGAACAAGACCGTATAGGTGGATGTGTTTGGCCATTAAAAGCAAGTCACTTAATGTTGCTCAACCAAAGAGTTTTGGAAGGAAAAAGTAGATTTTGATGAACGGGTCAATAAAATGACTGGTTCTTCTGATCAGTAGTATTGGGAGAAAACACATTGAAACAAATACAACAGTGAATTTCTGCAATCAAACATTAACCAATTAATACATAATCAGTAAGCATGCACAGCCTGCAAATCATTAAACCTGGGCAGGATTATAGAGGTTCACGTTCTAGCCAAAATGTTTTTTAATTGTCATATTGTCAATGAACAACCTAATTTCTGTAGTTTATTTTTGTGGTGCAAGTTGTATATACATACAAAATATTTTACAAATTAAAACAAATTGGTCACTAATTGAAAGTACTTTTTACAACCGTTTACAGCATAGTTCAGGATTAAGATCAGAAGACCGCATCAGCTTGAGCCCAGCGCTGTCTCCATGTGTTCTGGGGTCTTCAGGAGGTCAATCTCTTGGGGAATGTCCAGCAGCTCCTCAGAGACTCGGAGGATAATACAGTGACAGTGGAACGAGACACACGTCAAACACTCTGGAGACCATCTGTATGATGTACCACTGGCAGACAGAAGAGAAACACCAGGGGCTGGATTGTGGAACCCATTCATTTGGTCCCTGGGCAAGACATTTAACCCCTAGTTGCTCCAGAGGCGTGCAACCTCTGACATATATAGCAATTGTAAGTCGTTTTGGATAAAAGCGTCCGCTAAATGAATGTAATCAGATGAGAGTTTCTCGAGCGCAAACATACGGGAACTTCCTTCTCTTTGTATTTGCTATAATTCTTCACAAAAAGAAGTAAATAAGTATAAATATACTTTGCGTCCACTAGAGGACGCTCATAGCCTGAAATATATCAGAATATTTTATTTTCCTCGTACACACACAGGGAATGATGGGAACATATATCAGTCTATATAAACATTTGAAGTCAGCAAATTAACATTTGATGTGGAACAATCAGAAATGTGTGTGTTTGCGTCATGAGAGGAAGTTTGTGAGAATATGTTCAGCTCAGCTACAGAACTGCTGAAGCTCTCTCAAAGATAACATTAACGTTGATGTTCTCAAACCGTTACCGCAAAAACATATTTATGGAATGTTTTTTCTGAAACTTTTTTTATTTGGACGTCCATCTAGCGTGTTTTTTTAGTTGTTACTGTTTATTTCAGAACGTTAAGAAACATTCAAAAGTAACATTGCTATAATGTTTGCAAAATGATACAAGGTAATGTTTCCTTAACATTCAAATAACCAGGAAAAACACCATTTTAAAATATGAAATAACTGGATGTTCAGAGAGCATTCAAAAAAAATACGTTTTAATATCTTGGAAACATTAGGAAACCATTCTTAGAACAATTGTGTCTTAGCTGGGACGTTTCTGACATGTTTCTGAGGAAACATCTGTATTAGATATTATAGTCTCAGTTCGTAGAGTGTGTGTGTGTGTGTGTGCGCCAGAGAGTTTACTATAGTTTAAAATGAACATGTTGTCAACATTTACTCGCCCTCAAGCTGTTCCAAACCTGTTAGAGTTTCCTTCTTCTGCTGAACACACACACACACACACACACACACAAACACACAAACACACACACTCGCACGGACGCACACACACAAACACAAGGTTATTTAAAGAATGTTAGAGTTTCTGGTACAGTTTCTGGTAGCCACTGACTTCCATAGAATTACAAAAAACATTCTTCAATCTTTTTCAGAAGAAGAAACTCATACAGGAACAGTGAAGGATGAGAGAATTACTATTTTGGATGAACTATTCCTTTAAGTGGGTAAACACACACACTCTCTCTCTCTCTCTCTCTCTCTCACTCACACACACACACACACACATGTATGGTCAAACACAGAGACAAACACACTCTCTCTCTCTCTCTCTCTCTCTCTCTCTCACTCACTCACTCACACACACTCTCTCTCTCACTCACACACACACATTGTGCTGGTTTCATGTTGTGCTCGTCCAGTCATTCTTCCCTCTGTTTCCCTGAACTCTTATATTTCTGTCTCCACTCAGAGCGAGATGACTTTAACTCAAGGTCACAGAGTGAAGATGAGTCACGAAGGCTTTCTCTTCCATAACAATCCTCCAGCAGAAGCCTCATATTCTCTGTGACTCACAGGATATTCAATCTGATGTATTAATGAAGAAAGAGCCGACAGATTGATGCATCGTCCTGCTGGAACTCATTTGATGTGCTTCTGCATTTCTCTGATGCTCTTTTGCTTTCAGTGAAAGTGTTTCATTAGCTCTGTTCCTCACATCAGGCACTTTATGGCTTCAGAAGACATGTTTACAGGGTGTTTTCTGAGCTTCTGGGAGCTGCACGGCTCACTGCATGAGAAGAGCAGCATGAATAATCTGCTAACTATCTTTTACTGAGGACTTCAGCACATTAGATGTGTGTTAAACCCAGATCAAAGAGCCATGTGTGGATCTGCTGTGTCTGGAAGGTCTGGATGCTCAGAACACTTTCATGTTGCTTTTCTCTCATCTTCTCCAGAAAGCACATAAAAAACATATATGATGGTTAAATTAAGTGTTAACTGAAGTAAAACTTTCCTAAAAATCAACCACCACCAACGACTTTAGCCTCATGGAGCTCCTCTAGAACGAAAGGAACCAGTGGTAGAAGATATCGGAACTTCACAGTGACATTAAGTCATTGATAATTAACACAAGGCATTAATCCTCCATCTTTCTTTTCTTTTAGCTTAGATAATTGGGAAGTTTCATCTGGTCTCGTTGAGATATATAGCTGAGTATCATCAGCATAACAGTGGAAGCTAATTCCGTATTTTCTAATAATATTACCAAGGGGCAACATGTATATTGAAAATAGAAGGGGACCTAGGACGGATCCTTGTGGCACTCCATATTTTACTGATGATAAATGAGATGACTCCCCATTTAAGTAAACAAAATGGTAGCGATCGGACAGGTAGGATCTAAACCATCCTAGAGCTCACATGGTTTGGTGGTTGTTATGTTGTTATGGGTCGAGTGATACCTTGTGAAATATGTTGAATTTCTCTCATGTTCCTTCGACGCGAGGCTTGTTTCATCAGATTGGCAATCTTGATAATGAGACTTACAAAGTCAGAAAATGATAAATTCTCACCTTTACAAATCATCTCTGCCTGTAGATCAATGTTGAGACATGAACATGATGACATATTCAGTGGCTTTACGGTTACCTTGTGACATTTGAAGAATCTGGGTGGATGTATCCTCGCCCCCTGCGGGATATTTAAACACTTCTTGCAGTTGTTGAATGAAATAATCAAAAGATCTTCTAAATCACAACTTTTCTGATCATCAGGTTCACATAAAAATCAACTTTTTACTGCTAATATTGTTCTCTCTCTCTCTCTCTCCCTCTCTCTCTCTCTCTCTCTCTGAAGGTGGGCGTTTGTGATTTCATGAATTACGTGCTGTATGAACAGAAAGAGAGAGACAAAGCGAGCACATTCATTCTGATGTCTCTGTGTGATTCCTTCGGTGTGATCGTCTCACTGGTCAGGATGTGTTCTGACTCCTGAAATACTCCACAGAAACATGACTGAATATTCAAACCGCAGTCAGTCCGGCGGAGAATATGAATGGCATTATGAATATTATGATGACGAGGAGCCTGTGTCCTTCGAGGGCCTGAGAGCAAACAGATGTGAGTATCATTCACTTTTTAGATAGAGAGGAGTGTGTGTGTGTGTGTGTGTGTGTGTGTTCTAAATGCTGGTTTTGTCTCGTCAGACTCCATAGTGATTGGCTTCTGGGTCGGACTGGCCGTGTTCGTCATCTTTATGTTCTTTGTTTTGACGCTGCTGACAAAAACAGGAGCTCCGCATCCAGAGTGAGTAAAACACACACACTTTATTAAAGAGATGTGGAGAGCATTCAGTGTTTTTTAGGATTTGGGTGAGAAATATGAGAGTTCATATTGTGATCTCTGACGTTTTCAGTTTAACTGTTCATATCTTTTCTGAAACTTTAATATTAAAAATACAACAAAATCCATAGTTTTTACTCAAGGAATGGAATTCTGCAAACACTTTAAGAGCCACAAAATACATATCATTTTTTATTTTTTTATTTTACTTTTATCATTTTATTTCTTTTAAACCATTTCCATATGTATGGAGTCCCATTGGTGTCAAAATACTTTCAATTATCTATGAAGTTATATAAGTGTCAAAAACTTTTGAAAAATATATTTTCATTTCCTCATCTCACACACTAAAATCTCAGATCTCACAAAACAAAAATTTGAATATACTGCATTAAACAGGGGTAAATGCAGTAATAACATGCTAACTATCAAAACTTTGACTTTTTTTAGACTTTAACTCGTTAATGACAAGTTGCAGATCTCATATAATATGGTTGAAAGCTCTGAGTGTGTTGTTGTTTTTTAATAATGATGTGAATTTAGCACAGATTTTAAAATGCATTTTGAGATCTAAATCTCATCCGTCAGAGACTGTCAGTCTTTGGGACTATAAATAAATTCCCACACAATACTGCAGCAGTTATTATGCCAAACACTCTCTCTGTCTCACACACACACACACTCAATAACACACAACATGCTGCTTTTGTTCAGATGTGTTACTGTAGAATAAGGTTCACGTGTGTCTCCATAGAAACAGAGAGTCTGTAATCATATATTCAAATGAGCAGAAACACCTGAGCTGCTGCATATATTACAGCAAATGAGCCCTGATTTAATCAGTCATTAAAATGGGCTGTTCACCTATATCAAAGATCAGACAAACAAAAATAAATAAATGAATAAGAATTAACTTTCTGCTACACTGAAAAAAAAAAAAACATTTTTTTACATTCAAATATTGCTAGTAAATTTAACAATTACAAAAATGAACACCATTGAATTAAACATTATAAAAATCTGAAATCATGTGTTCTTGTGAAACTTACTCAGATTATTATTATTATTATTATTATTTTACTTTTGGTATGTAGTTACTGATAAAGTAATATTTTCCATATATTAAATTAGAAAAAAAAAGTTTTATTAATTCTTAATGATTACGTCAAACCATATAACTATGAGAAAATGTTTATTCATGTATTGTTTCTTTTTTTTGACATTTTAATTAGTTTTTTTAAAAATGAAAATAAGTCATTTATGTTTTCTTTGGCTGAAGTAAAAGATAAAGCTGTCCGTGTTTCTGCGCAGGATCCCTGATCCCGGTGAAAAGCATCATGGTCTAGCTGACTGTGTGCTGGAGCTCGGCAGCTCTCAGCTGTTTTCTCTCCCGCCGCTGACGGACGAATCACGTTCCCTCTTTCACTTCTACATCCACGAGGAGGCCGTCAGAGACACCGTGATTGGCCGAGGGAGGCATTGTGGGCGGGCCTCCAGGCTCCACCTCCAGGGGGCGGCAGAGGACGAGAGAGGAGATGAAGACGAGCACTTCCTGTCCGACTTCCACATTCCGAACTTCGTGAACTCTGAACAGAACTACAGCGATGGCAATGATGACTTGGTGCCGTGTGAGCTGTCAATCACCGCAGACAGCCAATCAGCTGTGCTGAAGAGCTCAGAGTCCTATGACGTCATCAGACGCTAGCACACAGGCTCGTGTTACACATGGACAGCGACCATAGACTGTATTAAAATATGGACGTAGTGTCCGGGACATCACCCATAGGTTTCCAAAGAGTGTTTTTGAAGCCAAAAGTAGGCGGAGCCAGCTGTCACCATCTTGTTTGTCAGCGCATCACCGCAGGTCACTCCCGGATAATTGAAAATGGGCAAAAAGGCGGGATCTGGTTGATGAAACCACGCCCACCTAGCACGACAGCATTGTCAGCAGCTGCAATCCACCTGTCACTCAAGTGGCCCCACCCTTAATTATTCAGAACTTTAAGGCTTAATATAATTTAAACGGATGAGTTATAAAATAATTCACCCTCCTCACAGTTGTCATAAAGGGCAAAATTAGCTATATAGAACAAAATATTTTTTTGCACCAGGCTGTAAACGTTTTTTTTCTGCTGTAAAGTTGGGCATTTTATCATGGGGAGTCTATGGGACTGACTCTCTTCTGCAGCGAGCCTCTAGCGGTCAGTCGATGAACTACAGCTTGAGTCACTTCTGTGCTGGCCTCACGAGAGAGAGCGGGACAGTGACTGATATTTAATGAGCTGCTGATAATCCTAAAAAGTGCAAAATAATGATGTTCTTATTGACATCTGTTTTTATTATTTAAAGAAACTATGTAGATTACGTAGTGTTCTCATTAGTGCAAGTGAACATCCCTTCACTGATTACGGACTTTAAGGTGATTATATATTTAGTTTAGTTTAGTTCTTGAGTAAAATGATGAAGGAAAGTGAAGTCTTCATGACACTGAAGATTCAGAACAGGTTTCTGTGATTTATTTGACTGTGTTTACAAGTATTATAATATTTTTGAGATACTATTATAGTTTTATTCAAAGTTTATATTGTTTATAATTTTTTTTTTGCTGTAAATTAGTTTATTTTTGTTCATCATTCACAGTGTCACTGCTTTTTTGTCACTTTTTTTTCAAAAGTAGCTGTGCTATCAGACAAATAAAAGGATTTTGTATGCAGTGTATATATGCATCTGATAGAAAAACTATAGACATAATGCAGATGAGCAAACGCTCTAGAAACACTTCTTGAAGATGTCAAATAGACGTCTCTGAGATGTACCTCGATTTTGTATGTGCAAAAATCACTTACTGGGGTTTAAGTGCCAGATTTCTGCACAAATATTTAGTCCTAGCTCAGTAAAAGCATGTGTTTCACCTCTCAAACAAGCAAACAGAGGCTGAAAGCGTCAGCATGTTTGTCACAGACGCTGTTCCTCCTGAGAAAAGACATGAACACTGCCATTAACACCACTAATGACCACCAAACACACTGGCTTCAGCGCAAAGCATTCTGGGTGAGCTTTCCAGAGTTATGAGAGATAAAGAGACCGAGCGAGAGATTCACCGCTGCGTCACGTGTCTCTCAGCTCTATAATGAAGCTGTATTGAGTGTGAGGACGCTTCACTTCCAACAGAGGAGAGAGGGGAAAGGTCGTTTCCATGGAGAAGAGAGTAATGTGTTATAACAGAAAAGAACATTTATATCACTCTTCAACCTGATTTAATGGAAACATCTGAGAGAAGTGTGTGTAGGAGAGCCGTTTTCTGCTCATTTGTTCAGAAATATTGCAGCTAAAGCTTTGAGATCTTCAGTTTTCTCTGTTATGAAAGATCAGATGAAACGAATATGATGAAGCTTGTGTAAGTTCAGCTCTGAATAACGAGTCGTGATGCTCAGAGACAGTTCATGATCACCACGCATTTATTAAACAATGAACATCATCCTCAGAATAAAACACAAAGAGATGAAGAAAGAAGACATAGTGAGGAGTGTTGCTGTGGAAACAGAGTGGGATGGAGAGTGAGGGACTGATGGAGTCCACGCTTACATCCCATAAACTACACACACACACTCACTCACACACACACACACACACACACACACACACTGGAAACTTGTATTATAGAATAAAACTGTAAATGCTGATTAACCCTGCTGGACAATCCAGCCTCTAAACACTGCAGCTGATTTCCGGGTCTAAACTTGTCATTAGCTGGTTTCAGTTGTTTACTAGTTCTTAAATAAAAAAAATACTTCTAAATTGTTTTTGTAAATTTAAATCTATATAATAATTCCATTTAATTTAACTCAATTCCATATTAATTCCATTTTAATTATTATTATCTTAAAGATTTATTTCTGTTTGTTCAGGTACATTGAACTTGTTCATTTCTCAGAGTCAGGTTTTGTAGAAGAGTAAGCAGCAGTAAACATTCTCACAAAGGGCAAAATAGACCCTATGCACAAATAGACTTTCTAATTAAATTAGACACACAAACAGCATTATTTATATAGACATTATAAAAAGTGGTTAAGTAAACGAGTAAAGTATACATAAGTAATATTTCACAGAAAAACAACATGGATTATTACACTTCTGTACAGGGTTATACACAGTCACAGAACAGGACATCATATATATTTAAACAGCTCAGAAATAAAATATTCCATATTCAATCTAAAAGAATTATGTTTTTGCGCAAACGTTTTGAGAACATTATTAAAAACCAGATAACTCTGAACACGTTCAATTAACATCACTGGAAAAACATTAATAACCTTGAGAGAACCTTGAGAGAACCTTGCCAGAACGTTACTTGTTAGCTTTGTATGACCAGCTGGGAACTGGCCTGTTTCTGGTCTGAGATGATCTACAGTGACTGTCCTGATAATTGACCTAAAAACACAACAAAGAATGGCTGCTGGTTAGGAATGAGGAGCAGCTGTGATGCGGTTCTGTCGTCAGCAGGTGGCGCCAAAGCTGCGGTGTACAGGCGAACCTCGCTGTGTCTGTGTGTGATTCAGGGCCCTGACACTCTGGAAACATAAAGCAGACAGCATTAAACCACAGCTTTACTAGAAGCTCAGTGAAGGACTGCTCGGACGGGACAGAGTGAAACATCCCTCAGCTCAGATCAGACCAGGAGAGAGGATCTGCCTGAAGACAGTCCGGTGTTTGTGTTTGCTGGAGGCACAGGAGACTCTGCCCAACCATCTGGATCTCGTTTCAGACAGCAGGAGCCGAGTATGTGCGGTTACAGTGAGTCACAGCGGCCGTTACCAAACGCTCCCAGAATGCTCAGCGCTGAAACCACGGAAACAAGTCATTAAAACTGAATTGGATGTGTTGAGGAAAGGGTTAAACATCCGTTTCCAACTCTGCTGTAAATGAGAGTTAATCTCACAGCAGTAAGAAACCTTCACAGAACGTCTGTTCAGTCTTCTGCTCTCAACAGAAACGGTGCATCTACATCATTAATGGAATGTGTGTTGCTTTATTTTCTTAAATGTTTTACACGGACATTAGTCAAATGCTTTTTTTTTTATGTTACCTATATGTTCCCAGAATTTTAGCAAAATGAAATGAAATATTCCTTTGACGTTTGCATGGGTGTTTTGAATGTTCAGAGATCATAAAGAAATAATATTTCAGAACTAAATGGCAAGGTTAGGAAAACAAAGCTATGAATTGTGCACTTTTTTACTGCCTCCTCCATCTCTGCAGAACTGCATTCCCTGTCCAGAGCCAGCCAGAGTTACTCGTTTGGTTGCTTTTTAAATCTATTCCTCTAGAAGTTGAAATGAAAGCAGGCCTTGGAGAACTCCACCGAACATGAACACTTCCGTCAGTCTGTAGAGACATCAAGACAAAGCAGGTTCCCAAAGACTGTGAGATTCTCTTCAGTTGTTTCTCTGAGGGAGGTGAGGCCTCGCATGCATCAATAATTCAGTGTGTGTGTGTGTGTGTGTGTGTGTGTCATTCCTGTCCTGTTCTCTGGCCTCACACCTGTTCCTCTGACACTGGACACACACAGGTGTGAGATATCCTCAGGTGTGTGTTGTTCAGGAGCAGCGGAGGCTCTTCTGCTGATGTCCTGAGCCGCTGGATCATGGGAAGCTGGCACGTCTCTCAGTGTTTACACACTTGACTGGTCAGAATGGCTTTATGGAGTGAGAGTCGCTCTGAACAGGTCTGTACTTGAGCAGTGAAGGTGTGGGTGTGACGCTCAGGTAAATAATTAGCACAGGTGCTCGAGCTTTCTCTTTCTTTACACGAGAACTTCAGCATCAGCTCCATCTGAGAGGATTCCTCTGCCTTCAGCTCCGAGGACTGACTGTGAGTCTCTCTGCTCTGGTTTACTGAAGGACGGGGAGAACGGGTGCATGCTTGGGTTTGGGCTAAATATCTGGATTAGTGTCCTGAGCAAATGATAGGATTTCCACGAGATCCACAAGAGATTCGCTGTTCTTTAGAAAACCATCTACAGGTGCCAAGCAACACATTTAGGGAACATCGTTTTAACATGGTTCTAAAACGTTCAAATGTGCCGTTTTCTTGTCATGTTTAGAACGTTATTTAAAGGTTGCAAAAACGTTTCGCATGTTCTCCTCATCCAGAACATAATTAAACATTTATTTCTAATATCGTATGTAAAAATGTGCCGTATTATTGTCATGATTAGAAAGTTTTCTATAAAAATTACAAAATAAATTTGCACAACGTTTTAGATGCTAACATTTTCACCCAAAATATAACATTTGAACGTTTATTTGTAACACGTTACTGAAATGTTAAAATGTTTTCCGTTTTCTTGTCATGTTTAGAACGTTATTTAAAGGTTGCAAAAACGTTTCGCATGTTCTCCTCATCCAGAACATAATTAAACATTTATTTCTAATATTGTATGTAAAAATGTGCCGTATTATTGTCATGATTAGAAAGTTTTCTATAAAAATTACAAAATAAATTTGCACAACGTTTTAGATGCTAACATTTTCACCCAAAATATAACATTTGAACGTTTATTTGTAACACGTTACTGAAATGTTAAAATGTTTTCCGTTTTCTTGTCATGTTTAGAACGTTATTTAAAGGTTGCAAAAACGTTTTGCATGTTCTACTCACCCAAATATTTAACATTAATTAAACATTTATTTGTAACATCCCTAAGAATATAAAAATGCGCAGTATTCTGCTTACAATCTTGTTTTCTACACGTCGCTTCAAGAACGTTTTTCCTTACATCTATGACTTTTAAAGAACACTGTTGGATATTTTGTAGTAACTTTTAAAAACATTGTTTATAAGTGCTTTAAAGAGAGAGGGTTTGCTGTAAACCTTCCCCCATTTTCCATGTATTAAACAATAACTGCATTCAAGAAAGAGTTAAAGTTGTATTTCTGTATATTTAATGAGCGTATAATAACAGTAAACTGAACAATATCGCCTCTGTGCTGAACTGAGCTGTGTTGCTGTTGGGAAGCGCATGTAAATATGATCCAGGAGCTTCTGAGATGTTCTTCTGCTTCAGTGTGGGACTCCGTTCATCTGATCCTCTGAAACACAATCTCTCTCTCTCTCTCTCTCTCTCTCTCTCTCTCTCTCTCTCTCTCTCTCTCTCTCTCTCTCTCTCTCTCTCTCTCTCTCTCCTCCGTCTCTCTCTCTCTCTCTCTCTCTCTCTCTCTCTCTCTCTCTCTCTCTCTCTCTCTCTCTCTCTCTCTCTCCTCCGTCTCTCTCTCTCTCTCTCTCTCTCTCTCTCCTCCGTCTCTCATAACTATTGAGCGCTCGCACCCGTTATTGAGCTTCAGCTTGTGATCGGTTGGCTCGATCCGGGGCTCGTGAGTCGCAGGTCTGGATCACTTCACTAAAGACGCGCTGCTCTGGGTGTTCCGCTCGCCGCAGACCGGGACCCGGACCGTGAGTTCTGAGGAATTACCGCCTGACGACTGCATGACATTCTGTAGAAATACTTTCTGTAGAAATACTTTCTGTAGAAATACTTTAGAATCTTTACTTTCTTGTTCATACGTTTCCTCGTTTTAATTTAAACTGTAACGAAATGTTTCATTTTTAAATCGCTTCGTGTCTTTTAGTGTTCTCTCAGACTGTTTCAATGGAGATAACAAAGTTAGGAGATATAAAGTCAAACTCTGAATAACGTTTCTCCTTAAAGGGACAGTTGACCAAAAATGTTATAATTTACTCAACCTCAAGTTGTCCTAAACCTGTATGAGTTTCTTCCTTCTCGGATAAAATATTATTTGAAGAATGCTGGTAACCAAATAGTTGGTTTTTTTATTTATTTACTGTGGAAGTCAATGGCAACCGTCAGCTATTTTTGTTGAAACTATTCTTTTGAACTTCAGTGACATATCACGTGTGAATGGCATAAACTATGTTTAGAGTAGTTATATAGAGGGATTTATGTGTCTGTTTTTGTTTTTGCAGATTAATGGCAGATTAGTGGGCTTTGCTTGTGATGTTACACTTCTGAATGCTGTTTTCATTACAAACTACATGATGAACAGAATTAGAGTGAAAAGTTGTGTTGAATTTGTGTTTGGTTTGTCTCTTTTGCTTTAATGACAGCATGATCAGAGTCACTCATTAAAATACATCTGTCATCCGAGACTTACAAATGGTGCAGAATATTAGACATTTATTTACATTTTTCAAAATCCTGCAACTTTGTTTCCAAGTTTTAATGCAGACACACTCAACTTTTCCACCAATTTTGGCTCTGATTTGCAACGTTACATAGAAAATCATGCTCAGCTCCCCAGAAAACCATGTTGCGTATGATGACCACAGTCTCTGTTTTATAACTTCAGACTATGATTTTAAGCATCAGTTTAGTTTAAATTAGCTTACTCATTCAATGCATTTCCAATTAGCATGTTAGCATTCAATGAACAAGTTAAGAGCAATGAACCAGTGATGTTGGAAACTAACCTTTTCAAAGCTTTGAGTAAATTTAACCAATTGCTTCCCAAAATGATTCAGTTTTCTGAAGAACTCAAATCATCACACAACAACAAAAACAAGCCAAACCTGCATGAAAACAGTACATACAAAATTAACATAAAAACAAAACCTTTTTGTCTAAAAGGTTCCATTAAGAACCTTTAACATCTGAAGAACTTTAACATCTTTATGGAGAAAGAGAAGGTTCTTCAGATTATAACAAGGTTCTTTAAAGCAGCTTTATTATTATAAGTGTAATTTGCAGGGCTTGTTTTGTTTGTTTTATGGAGGACGTGTCTAAACAGGCCAATCAGGAATTATTAACGTATTTCTTTAATTAATGAATCATAAATAATGTGTACATATTTATAAAACTGATCCGGGATCAGGTAAAAACCGGTTCAACCAAACCATTGAAATCATGTGAACTTAGATGCGACGATTTGAAAATCTGGAATCTGAGGATGCAAAGAAATCAAAATAATATCTTTATATTATTATATTATATCCTGCAAGTCAATGATCAAATTTTTGCCCTTAATTTCTGCCCCAGGTGTGTGTTACAGATGAGACTCTCAGGACTTCATGTGTTTGTGTGTTTGTAGGGTGAGAGTCCACAGGAGCACAGCCCAGGGGTGTTGAGTCGCATCGGGAGCTGGCTGTCGTGGGGTTGGGGCAGAGATGACCCCAGCTCCCAAACACAGCAAGAGGAGGCTCCTGAGGAGGACCACAGAGAAACCAGCCACCCTGCTGGAGCAGACGACACAGACAGGCCTGCACTAGGTGAGAGCGTTCCAGCAGAGACAAGCCCATCCCTCGAGCGGAATGCCAAACATCTGAGACCTGGCCGTGGAGGGGAGGACGGGACGGGCACGAGGTCGAAAGGTCACGGGGAAACCAGAGAAACCTGCATAAAAACCAAACGCAGTCAGTCGTTCGAGAGGAGTACGGCACCGGAACTCTTTGATCAAATGGGCCGGAAGAGATCTGGCAGAAGGAGGCGGAGCTCTCACGGAGATGAGGGCGGAGCTCAAACTAAATCCCCAACCAATCCCCAACCTGAAAGCCCTGCAACAACCAGTTTGACGAGCAGCCCGCGGACAGCATGTGCTGACTCAGCCGTTGAGGAGGCGGCAAACAGCCTTCAGGAGCCAAACTCAGGTAGACGTGAGGATGTCGTCCGCGTGGAATATTTGGAAGCAAACCTGAGTGAAGATTCGGTTGAGGTGGTTTGTTCAGATATGGACGAGGAACGGGTGGTGAGGCTGACGGAGAGCGCTGAATCCAAACGCAGGAGCATCAAAGTGTCTCACAGCGAGGTGGTCTTCGCTAAAAAGGTGGTGGTCACCTCAGAGGACCAAAATGAAGACCAAAATATGGCTTTTAAAGACACTACGGACACCAAACGACCAAGAGCTGAGGAAACATCAAGGTAAATTTACCTGTTCTACCTGTTTTTGCCTGTGCTTACAAAAATAACATACAACAATCTTGGGTTTGATTCGATCTGAGAGCCTTTTAATGCACACGTTTCTGTTTGAACTTGAAGTTGAATACGCTTCATCCAAGCGTTGGAAATCTTTCTTTAGATGATCAGGACAAAACATCATGCATCATGTTGTGAAATCTGCTCTCTTACTCGTCATTCCTCTGTAAAGTCAAACATTAAAAATAACCTGTTGGCTAACGACGCTGACCTGGTTTTCAAGAGCTCCCTGCATTGAGAATAGGCATCTTCATAACAATAAAGTGTTTAGATATTTAAATGCCAGTTTTTCTAGATGTCAGCCTTGTGTTTGTCTTCTATAGGCATCAACGGTTCTTAAAGGGACAGTTCACCTTAAAATAAATGCCATTTCAACCTGCTGTGATTTTCTTTTGCTGAAAACAAAAGGAGGTATTTTGAAGTACATTAAAGTATAATTCATCCTTCCACAAATCAATGGAGCAGAAAGTCTTAAATTCATGAAATCATGGCACAGAATGCAAATGTCATTTATTTTTGTCTTGTACAAATATCTAAACAACCTTAAATCAAGATACATTTACTTGAGATGCAAAGTGAAGGCTTTTTTTTTTTAAATGAACAAAATTAAGTGAGTTGATGCCTAAAGATCTGTCAATGGGGAATTAAAACTTGTTTCCCTTTGAATTAAGTTGAGCTTTCTGGCTGATATTTGTCCTTTATCATACATACGCCCCATTTTCACAAATAAAAAAACAACAACAGCAAGAATTCATGTCATTTCAGCATCTAACTTGAATTTTTTAAGGAATTGGACTGCAAAATGACAAAAAAAAAAAAAACATTATACTTATTTTGCAGTGTGATCAGAAGTTACAGTAAGAATGATTTCCATAGTTGAATTAAAAAGTAATGGAGATATGCTTTATTTTCAGACTTTTAAGTGTTGCTAATTTAGAACATAGTGACATATTGTGTTCTCTTTAATTTATTCCTTAACTTTCTTTAAGAAGTCTTAAATTTGCCTTCATAAGTCTTACAGAAACCCGGTAATGTCCTGCTCCAAAAATAATATGATGGCTAAATGAAAGTTCTGTGTGAGAAACATGCTCAAATGCATGTCATTTGTGATCATTTAAGTTATTTACTGATAGTTTTCCCCTCTGTTGAAGCTCTTAAAAATCATACTCACACAAAGAAACTGTGAAAAAGTTGCTTTTTGGAGCTTGACAGTCATTCACTCCATTCAAAGGGAAAGAGCAACAAAAGTCATGTGGGGGCACGTGTTAGTCACTCTCAATAAAAGTGTTTTTCTGAAAATGCAAAGGCAGGAGGGGAATTCAGTTTCTTAAATGATTTGTAGCTTGCTTCAAGCAGAGAAAGAACTGAAGAGAATAAAACAGGAAGAGTACACAAAGCCAGAGAAAGTGGAAAGACAATGAGTCAACAGCTAATGAAGGGAGTGGATGCTAATGTGCACTTGAAACTATTTGAACCAGTTTTGATCTTTTTTCTTTGTTATTTTAAAGATTTCCGGAAGACAGAGTGGACGGCACCAATGTAAAGTCCAGTCATAACAAGGCCAGAATCGCAGACAAGATCAGTCTGTTTGAGCGAGGAGCCACCAGTGCAGTCAGTAGCTCCACAAACCTGCGTCACCTGGATATTCCTCCAGCTCAAAATGTGGCCAGTCGTTTGAGAGATTTGACAGAACATGCCGGAACACGGTCCAGTTCTGCACCTCCAAACCAAACGGTTAAAGAGAGGGCGAAGAATTTCAGCACGGGGAGGAGAGAGGAAGAGAAGCTGACGTTGACGTCCGGTCGTATGTTGAACGAAGGACATTCAAAAACGACTGAAATATCGTGTTCTGGACGTTTTGAAAAATCTATAGCAAAGACAGACACCAGTGGAGAGTCAAAGTTTAAATCCAAACCTCATTTAAATATAGATCAACCTGACTCTAAATCCTACAGTGCTACACCTGCATCGTCTGAGAGCACAGGTGACTCAAGCGTTGGGAATAAAAAGACGGATTCTCTCCCGACAGTTTCATCACCTACTGACAAGTCCCCGCAGGTGAAATCACCAACCCGGACAGGCACAAGATCTAAAAAACGTCGAGGCAAAGACCCGCTCAGCCCCACCAAACAAGAAATGGGTCAAGGTAAACAGGAAGTCAAGGACAAACCTCTTGTAGATGCAAGAGACGTTGTAAAGACCCCAGAGCAGAACACCTCTGATAAAGAAAGACCCAACAAAAAACCCTCAGTCCCTCCCAAGTTGGAGAAAGCAGAAGAAATTATGCAAAGCACACAAAAGAAATCGGACTCAAAGAATGCTGACACAAAGCTTCCTTCAGAAGTGAAAAGCAAGGATGAGAAGGAGAGTGAGAATAGCGGTGACTTTGAAGCACAGATAGTTGCCGTTGCTTCTCAAACATATCCTTCTACATCCAGAAAGGACAGCTCAAATAAAGAGAAGATACAGACAGACATTGACTCAAAAACGGAAGAGAAACAAAAAAACAGCAACAAAAAGCAGCACTCAGAAGGAGAGCAGGGAGACAAGCAGAGGAACAGAGCCGTGATTGTAAACTCGTTGTTTGGAGAGTCAGATAAACCAGATCCATCTGTGACAAAAGAAGAGAAACCACTGTCCCCAGAGGACCTGAAAGAGACCAGATCTAAAGACTCCTCTGAGCCAGCCAATAGCAGCGCTGCAACCTCCAGGAACAATGCCATGCCAAACTGTGGGAATGAGACGGATACACTGGTCTTACCTGAGAAACCAGTAAATACCCCTGAAAATAGCCCAAAATCGGCACAAAGACTGTCAGAGATGAACCGAAAAAGTCAGGAAAAGGACTGTCTGACCAGTCAGAACCAGAAAATTGACCTTGTTACAGAAATAACTGATCAACTGAAAACAACTGAGACACACAAACATAGTAAGGAAGTCAAAACATCAAAGCCAACTGAGCTGAAAATAGAACGTAAATCAAAACAAGCTAAATCAAAGGACATCACCGTTGTGAGACAGCAAGACAAAACAATTATGGGAACCAGTCAAGGTAAAGAAACTCAGACTACTGAGAAAAACTCTGAATTGTCCAATCAGACTAAAGGAAACACCACTTCTACCAGCAAGACACCAGCAACACCAAACCCTGCACTGGTCAAAGACCAAAATGATAAAATGGACACCATAATTTCACCTCAAATTGCATCTACAGAGGGAGGCGGTCCCAATAGAGATGGGCCACCCCAACAGAGCCAATCAGAGAGCAGAGAACAGCAGAAGACAGAGACATTATCTAGTAAAAGGGATTTACACCAGAAACAACAAAAGCCTAGCACTGAAACTAAAAAGGGAGGCACCAAAGAAACCAAGAGTAAAATCACTGTCACAGAAATGACATTCATAGTGAACGGCGATATTCACTCTGTAGAGACAGAAGATCAGTTTTCTGACAAACCTAAGCAGTCTGGAAAAGAAATACTTGGAAAAACCTTACCTGAAATACCATCCAATAACGAAAGTCCGTCTCTGAGCTCATTTTCATCTGAAGCCACTGTAGCGTCCACTGAGCAACCTGACCAGGTCAGTAAAAACTTTACCGCTAAACCAGCCTCAACAGATTATACTCTATCAAACTCAGCGAATAAAAAAACAACTAATGAAAAGACCACACATTCTGCATCATCAACTGTAGAGTCTACCTCCACTTCTTTAGGCTCTGATGATGACAAGACCACACCTCCATCAAACTTAACTAATGAAACTACTACAATTCCACCTACTTCAACTAATGAAAAGACCAAATCTTCATTAGACTTGGCTAGTAGAAAGACAAATAATGAAGAGACTATGACTCCACCGGCCTCTACCAATAAGACAACTAATGACAAGTCCAAACCTTCATCAGCTTCAACTAATGACAAGACCACACCTGCAAAATCCCTGACTAAAGAAAATGCTGTACCTTCACCCGCTTCAACCACTGAGACGATCTCTGCTTCATTAGGCTCCAGTGATGAGAAGAACAAACGTCCACCAGACTCAACCAATCCAGCAGTCTCTACTGATATCACTACTAAAAATGAGAGGACCACACCACTGCCAGGGTCATCCTCCTTCCCAATAACCCCTATGAATGGAGAGAATATAGTTCCAATTCCTTTATCTAAAGAAAAGACCAAATCACCACCAGACTATGACAGTGGAAAGACCACACCTTCTCCAGAATCAGTTAATGAAAAGCCTTCAGCTCTTGAAGTCTCAGTGAAACAAAAGATCTCCTCCAGTAAATCTATAGATCCATCCACAAGAAAAAAGGAATTTGTCCTCAAACCCTTTCTCCTTCCACAAATCCCCAATGCACGCAGCAGCTCCTCCCAGAGCAGGGACTCTCCATCTAGCTGGCTTGATGTGGATAACCAACGTCCCATAAGGAAGAAGCTGTTGATTCCAGATCCCAAGCTGAGCTCCTCCGTGAGTGAGACCAACCTCCTGAACACATCGGGAGAGTTTGACCCAGATGACTTTGTTGCAAATGTGAAAAGGCTAGCAATGCCATTCAATCTTCCTCAACGCAAACACAACAAACATCGCCTGCAAACACCTCCGTTTGCCATGCCTGCCATAAAAGAAGACCGCTTTGAGAAACCCTTTGATCCGGAGGAGTTCCAGTACGGCTTGAGGCGAAGAAAGGAATTCACTCTGGATCTGGCAACCAGTTCGACATCCAAGAGTCAAGCAACGATAGTCAAGGAGGTGGACACCAAACCTAAGCGAGAGAGCATCCTCACAAGGTCCCTGATCTTCCAGAGAGCAAGGAAGGAGTCTGAAAAAGAAGAAGGAGAAAATATGGAGGAATCAGTTGAAAATACAACAGAACCACTGAAGGCAAAGTCTCGTTTAGAGAGGTGCTCTATTGTCAGCATTCTACGCAGCCCCAACAAAGTGAGACGAATGGAGTTTTTAAGCCCCACTGAGTGTCCTTCAGATGGGCTGTTATCCCCCATCGATGGTTCTGGGTCTACAGCACCTCCGCAATCACGACTAGCACCTACTACAGAACCACCTACACTGGTCCCAGTAGAGGAAACCTTTGCTAAGAATGACAGCCGTGGTACCCAGTCTGGTTCTTATGTTATTCTGAAACCTAACAAGGACATTGGGTCTGCCGTGACACCTGACCTCAAAACAACTTCAAGAGACCCCACGGTCACTCTTTCAACAGACACTAATGCTCCTTCTCCTCCAAGTGGTACCCCGATTAGTTCCCAGGTTGTACCGAAACCTACGAAAGATGATGGAACTACCCTGGCACCTGACTCGAAAACAATTTCAACAGACCCTTCAGTCACCATGATAACAGACACTAATGTTCCTACACCTAGTTGTACCCAGTCTTATTCCCAGGATGTTCAAAAACCGACCAAGGATGATGGACTTTCCAGGACATCTGACCTCAGCACAGCTTCAGGAGACACCACAGTCACCATGTTAACAGACACTAATGCTCCTTCTCCCAGTGGAGCCCAGACTAGTTCCCAGTTTGTATCAAAGCCTATGAAAGATGATGGACCTACACTGCAACCTGACTTGAAAAGGACTTCATTAGACCCTCCAGTCACCATGTTAACAGACATTAAAGCTGCTCCAACATCTAGTTATACACAATCTGGTTCACAGAATGTTCTAAAACCCATCAATGATGATATACCTGCTATGAAACCTGACCTCAGAACAATTTCAAGAGATCCCACAGTCAAGTTTACAGACACTAATGCACAACCACTTCTCATTGGTACCCACACTGGTACTGATGTTGTTCTGCAACCTGATGGACCGACCCGGAAAACAACTCCAGTGGAGCCTACAGTCACTAAAGTACCAGATGCTAATGCTCCTCCACCACTTCCTTCCTTCGATGACATTAAGTTGCCTAGTGTCCTGGAGGAATTTCTTCCAAAGAAACCTGAGAATGCTCAGCCATCGAATAAGATCAACCCACTGGTCAGCCATCTCTGATTCTTCACAGCGACAACAGATACTTGCATACATTCATACACTATAGTGCTATATACGTCACATATTTGAACTCTGTTGCACATATAGTAAGAGTAAACAAGTAACTATTTGTGTGTGTATTGCTCATTAGGTGGCTAGAGAAAGTGCTTCCACGCCTGGTCTAGTGGATCTAAATAAGGCTGTTGATGAAGCTGATGGGAAGGTCCCAGAAGATATTATTCCACCCGCACCTGTAGTTCCAGCGGCTCAAATCCCTCAAGCTAAACCTCAAAGAGAACTACCAAATGTATGAGTCAATCACCAAAGTGTGTTTTCTTTGTAAATGCCAAAAATGTACTTGTTCATAGCTGCGATTGCTCTGGATGTCTGCTTGTTCTTCATGCGTATTCATATTTGTACATGACAGTGTGAAGTGAGCGTAAAAATGACCAAATCTTTGGCTTATCATTGGATCATGTTTTTGTCTGCTTGGATAAATATTACGACCATTTGCAAACCAATTACTCTTAACCACAACAAGCCATGGCATTTTGTCTTCCAGATTCCAGCTGTTCGTGGAATCCACCGGCGACCTGGAAAGGTTTGCCAGCATTTCAAACTCGTGACCTAACAAAGAATCTCAGATATTAAATCCTGCTGTTTGCATAGAATAAGCAAAGTTTTTTGAATAATATACATGCTTTCAATATGTAAGCAAAGTGCCCTAATTTGAAGTTTTGTGCCTGTCAGATTGTGATATTTGAGCACCATCACTTCAGTGGACAGTCCTTTGAGTTCTACAGGGATCAACCTGATGCCACACACATGCAACTGTCCGGTGTCATATCAATTAAAGTGGTCAGAGGATGGTAAGTGGCATCTCAGGAGAACAAATACTCCATGCATGTTGATGAGCCTTTCAGTAGATTAGTTTTAACTGCATTTTGGCTTGTCATAGCTGGATACTTTATGAGAAACCAGGATTTGAGGGACGATGCATCGCTCTGGAAGAGGAAGGAGTTGTAGAACTGCCCAATCAATGGGCAGAAGAGGGTGAAGAAGCATCTGTGGTTATTGGCTCAATTCGACTGGCTGTCAGAGTAAGTGAGCTTGAGCACCTTCTTGAAAGATTTGTTTTGAACACAGTAACTGCTTTCTAAAGGTCAGAGACAGGAGTGACCCCTACATTTTCCTGTATGTGTGTGCAGGACTACACTCCTCCCCGGATAGAGCTGTTCAGCGAGCCCGCTGGCAGGGGCAGGAGCTCTGAGTATCTGGATTACACAGAGGAAGTGGGCAGTTTCAGCCATCCTCAGAACACCGCTTCCATTAAAGTCCACAGTGGTCTGTAAGTTCACAGACATGCGCTTTTCAGACCTTGAGCGTTTACTGGGGTGTGCGTTTTGGATGCAGTTGTTGGGTGTGTGTGGTAAAAGTGACATGCACATAAGTACTTACAAAAAATGTTTATGATTCACTTTCTGTTTTGGAGAACTGAGCTTGTTTGTGATGCTTGGTAAAGCCAAAAGAATACATTTTCCCAACTGCAATTGCGTATAACATTAGCTGTGATTCCACCCACAAATTTTTAAGTGCATTTTGGAATATGGCATAAAAAAATCACTGCGTGGAAATGCCAAAATGCGCATAAATTAAGTGTTGAGTGGGATACATTTTTCATCCAATAAGAAATAATTTGCATAGATTAGTATGGAAACACATTTACCGAATAAATTCCTCCATGCGCATCTAAAAAGTCATGTGACTTTTGTGTAGAATAACTTGACTAACCAGTGGACCGATCTCGTTGCATCTGAAATGTTGTTTTTTTGTGTCATCAAAGTATTTCTGTTTAACTTCTTCCCAGAACAAAGTAATATCATGGCAACCTAACACTCATGTTTGGTGATTTTAACAAAACCACTGTGCAAAGATCTGTTATATTTTGTTGATGTTTGGCTCTCTTGAAGGGTTTTCATGTCCACTTGTTATAAGTAATGCTTTTTAAGTGTCCTTGGGCTTGGTTCGAAAAGCAATCCTTTGTTCTAATTTAAAAAAAATTACAGCAGTATCTGGCAACCCTGAGTAAAGACACACATGCTTCCCTGTGATCAACTCTGATACTCATTTAAATACGTCATTAACTGTTTTTTCAATTCAGTTCTGTTCACACTGTGTAGAATTTCTATAAATGTGGTTTCCACAACCATTTTTTTTTTTCAGGACTTAATTCGGTAGTAGAATGAGGTCGTCACTTTCTTAAATGACTGAAATATGAATGTACAGAACAGAAATGAGTTCTAAATGGTGAACTGACTATCAAGTTTAGATGCTGTATACACATAGCCAGTGGTATAGAGGCACATAATGACTGGATTCCTGATGATTCATGAGTGTGTTATGCGTTTGAGTCACAGCATTAGTCACGAGCCACATAACCCAGCACTCAGACTATAGGACGAAAACTCTTTCTGATGCTCTCAGAACGAAAGGGGAAAATAAATGTCAATCCCAGAAGAAACAGAGGAACAAATAAAGACATCATTAGCGTAGCTGCTGTTCCAACCAAGTAAAAACTATTAGTTTAACCCAAGCTAAAAAATAATAATGTGCATTTGATCAGATACAACTGCAATACAAGATTATGAGATACATTATTCGAATGCTTGGCGAAAGAGATGTGTTTTTAATCTAGATTTAAACAGAGAGAGTGTGTCTGAACCCCGAACATTATCAGGAAGGCTATTCCAGAGTTTGGGAGCCAAATGTGAAAAAGCTCTACCTCCTTTAGTGGACTTTGCTACCCTAGGAACTACCAAAAGTCCAGCGTTTTGTGACCTTAGGGAGCGTGATGGCCTTTAAAAAACTAGTGAGGTCACTTCAAGTCAGCGGCCTGACTGATAAGTGAGGGATCAGTTCAGGTGACGGATGATTGACAGCTGTCGTCTCTGCTCTGCAGGTGGATGGTTTACAGTGATCCGGGTTTCCAGGGTCTGCTGGCGGTTCTGGAAGCCGGAGAGTATCCGTTCCCGGAGGATTGGGGTTTCCTGTCGCCCGCGGTCGGCTCTCTGAGACCTCTGCGTATGGTAGGACTCACACCCTCATGTTCCTCACCCGTCTGCAGCAGTGTGTCATCAGAACTGTGCTTGCTTTGCAGGGCGCTCTGAAGGTGGAGAAGCCGAACGCAGTCAAGGTTTGTGAGCTTCAGTGTCTTCTCAAGTGTGACAGTCATAGATAGATAGAGACTCTTGATGTGTGTGTCTCGCTCAGGCCGTGTTGTATGAAAAGGCTGGTCTGGAGGGCCGATGTGTGGAGGTTCATGGAGACGTGACGGAGAACCACGGACTGGACGGAGTGCAGTCACTGAAGATCCTCGGAGGCCTGTGAGTGCTGAGCTCTGATGCTCTTCTTCAGTGTTAACCCCCGCACTGCTGCTGAATGCTCGTCTGGTCTCGTCTGGTCTCAGGTGGGTGGGATACGATGGCGAGGGCTTCGAGGGCCAGCAGTTCGTTCTGGAGGAAGGAGAGTATCTGGATTGGACAGACTGGGGCGGGACGGGGGACAAGCTCCTCTCTCTGCGGCCCGTCCTCATGGTGAGTCTCATCTTCACTAGCGATCGGTTGGTTAGCGGGATCATGCATTAGCTGCAAAAGCATCTTTTAGTTCAGGGATTCCAATCCTGAAGCATGCTTTGTTTAATTTAATTTAATCATACTGGAGTGCATTTAAAGCACTGAGGGCTGCCCTCTGTTCAGCTCAGTTCCGCTCTGTCCAGCTGTTTTTGAACTCATCCTGTGTAAACATGTCTTGGAAGCACACCTGTGAACCCCAAACCTGCTCACTTACTGATTTAGGATTCATTCAGGTTAACCACAGAGCAGGTTTGCATCGTATAATTGAGGTTTTGCACTCTGGTCTCCATCAGTCATTATCACTGAAGTCAGTAAACAGTGCAGATCAGATGAACACGAGCCAAACGCGTTACACAACCTCCATCAGCGCATCCCTGCGGTGTTTATGAGCTCTGGACACACAATAGCAGGAAATAACAGAACCAGAACCAGCGCCGAACACTTGCCAACTGCTTTCTAATTTAAGACAACTGAAGGCTGTAAAAGGCTTTGTTTTTCAGGATTTCTCCTCCCCTCATATGAAGATGTTTAGTGAGCCGGACTTCTCCGAGCGCGGCGTCAGCCTCGACCTCCTGGAGCCGCTGGATAACGCCGTGAACACACCCTACGGCCCGCAGACGCGCTCCATCGAGGTCCTGTCCGGAGTGTGAGTCACTTTCTTCATTCTAGACTCCGGAAGTAAAGACTCATCTGATTTTTTATATCTTATAAACCATTAGAGAGCTTCAGGATTGTTAAATGATGGTATATGCTTCTGCTTAAGCCGTCAGTTTGCATTATTTGGTGAAAAACTACATTACCCATGATGCTGTGCAGAACATTCCACCAATCAGAGAGTAGCAGTGAGAAAATTTAGCTCAGTGTGCTTTAGCTCCACCCACTCCTATAAGGCATTTGCTATACTCTCAAAATACTTAAATATCTGAATGTGTGTGTGTGTGTGTGTATGTGTGTGTGTGTGAGAGTGTAAAAATACTTCTGGAACCAAAAAGTGGGCGGGCACTAATGTTCTCTCTTCAGCTAATCAGGATGTCCGTCAGTTTAATAGGAAAGCATGCACATCCGACCCAAAACAACACTCAAAGTTTTCTGAGAGCCCTTTCAGTCTGTTAGTGCTTCCACAGAACTACAGAGCGCACCTGTTCAGGTAAAGTTGCATTGTTTCCCGCCACTAGCAGGTCATGTGACACAAACACTCAAACAAACACAGGTCTGCCTCGGGCTGATCGTCATTCAGAGGAACGGAGGGCGTCAGCCAGAATATGGCAATAAAAGAGTGTGTGCTTACTGCAGCGCTTCTCACAATCCACAGGGTTTCCTGTAATGACTGGATTGTGTGTGTGTGTGTGTGTGTCTGAGTGTGAGTGTGTCTGAGTGTGTCTCTGACTGTGTATGTGTGTGTGTGTGTGAGTGTGTCTCTGATTGTGTGTGTGTTTGTGTGTGTGTGTGTGTGTGTGAGTGTGTCTCTGATTGTGTACTTGTTTTTCTATTCTGGTGGGGACTTAAACCTGAATACACACAGACTCATGGGGACTCGTGTCACGGTGGAGACCTAAATTGAGGTCCCTACGGGTAAACAAGCTAATAATTTACACAGAATGAAGTTTCTTGAAAATCTAAAAATGCAGAAAGTTTCCTGTGAGGGTTAGGTTTAGGGGTAGAGTTGGTGTAGGACGATAGAAAATACTGTCTGTACAGTATAAAAACCATTACACCTATGGAGAGTCCCCACAAGGATAGCTGACCAGACATGTGTGTGTGTGAGTGTGTGTGTGTGTGTGTGTGTGTGTGTGAGTGTGTCTCTGATTGTGTGTGTGTGTGTGTGTGTGTGTGTGTGTGTCTCTGAGTGTGTGTGTGTGTGTTGGTTTTTGTGGTTTACAAGGACTTTTGACCTGAATACGCACCAGCATTACAGGGACATTTGGGTTTATGAGGACAGGGCCCATGTCCTTATAATTCCGACAGTGTAGATGCCTTTCTCTATGTCCCAGAAGCTCCCTCTCAAAGTTTCGCGCCATGTCCTAATATACCACAAAAATCGGAAATTTTACTATACACTGTGTATCCTCTGAGCTCGGGAGTGCGCCCCTGCAGCCCGGACCCGGTACTGCATCCGCGTCATCGAAAATTTGCATATTTTACACTTGTGTAATTTTGGAGGCCGCTGATTGGCTAGATCGCCACCGGAGGGCGGGAAATCGCGAAAACAAAATGGCGGCGGTGGGCGGGGCTACATTCTGCCGCTAATAGCTCCGTACAAGTAAGTTAATGCAGTTTGGTAATTATTTAGACATTTTTTGCTATAATTTATCGATTGTATATGATTATATAAATGCATAATGATCGTGCAATTAAACATATTCCTTAAATATCATCATATAACGTATGAATGTGACATCAAAGCTGAAATTACTCAGTTTAATATCAGTATATTAATGTAACGCTATTAATGTAACATTTCATAGATTGTTATTTAAATATATTATTATTATTATAATTATAAATCCCGTATACTCGTGCTCTAATCAGCGAGGCAAGCGTGACGGTTTATTACTTCCTGTTTGGACCGGACGCAATCTGTGCACCTGAAGCGAAGACATCTGTGGTGTGAAGCTGTTGGAAACAACTATTATATTAAAGGTTAGTAATACTTTTGTTAAATCGTTTCTCTGAGAGCTTGTGGCTCAGTTTGGCTTGTTCGTGAGTGTCTTCAGTGCTCTTTAGAAAGCAGCTAGCGCGTGATGCTAATGGCGCTATCGTGATTACTGTAAGTCTCCTCTATTAAGAGTAACATCAGACGAGAATCAGCAGTGCTTGTCAGTTTATCTTCTTTTTGTTCACAGTATAACTGTAAAAGTAATAGAACAGTCCAGCCATCAATAATCTGTTGTCATGGCTACAGTCTGTGAAGGGGAGGGGCAGTTCTGTTTAATATTATTACTGTTCAGCTTGGTTTAATTAATAAACACAGATATGTGCTCTTTTCACTTCTTAATACTTACTGTATATAATAAGTAAAGTCACCTTTATTTGTATGGTGCTTTGTAGCATACAGATTGTGTCAAAGCACTTTTACTAAGATAACCAGTCAAAATAGTATATTCAGCATATGCTCAGAATACATCATATTTAACATGTATTCTGTTCAGTAGAACTGTCATTATTATTTTGCATATTAAGTTGAAAACAAACACACGTAATATTGTCAGATGGAGGCCAACAGTTCTTATTGTTATTAAAGCAGACACAGAGGATGGCTGAAGGTGCGAGGCGAAGGAGAAAGCTGAGGCCATACAGTGTTCACTTCAACAGAAAGACCATAATGGGCTCAAGGGCAGGTTCATCACTGATCTTAAAGGTGAGTTGATTTATTTTGTCATCATATAGTCACCATTAAGTTGTCTCAGTCCTGTATATCTTTTGTTGGGCAAAATAAGACATTACTAACCATTTGATGGTTTCTAAATGATGACAGAATTTTCTTTCTATAGCACTATTCGGACGGGACTAGTTTTCTAAACTACGTTTGAGTTTCGATTCTTACCACCTGACGTCTGTGATTTTCATGTACCAATTCGGACAGGACTAACATCTCCGTGTTTATTACATTATGCATCTAATGTGCATCTGGGCATCACAGAGATCACGCGCTCTGTATGCGTGCATTGCATTCATTCAGAATGATTGCCTTAGTATTATTACACAATAAATACTAAATGGCTAGTATAGCAAAACCATGTTAATGTGTGGTTCCTTTAGTTTAACTTTTTTTTTTATTATTAAATGTAATTAAAACATTATGTAACTGAGTACATAAATGAACGTGAGTAATCTTACCTGATGCTGATATTACAATAGCCGGTATTAACAGTTTACGCGATCTTGCTCTTGATTTTATTATTTGTATTATTTTTTTATTATTATTTTATTTATTTGCCGCTAAGCAAATATATCAAACATCTGCGCGGTAAGAGCATCTACGGCAATTCACGTTGGCCAAAACACACATGGAAACGCGTTGTGAAATAAAATATCACCGGCAATCACAGACATTCGCATTCAGACGGGATTAGTTTTCTCAGAGGATCACTGAGTTTGCTGAAAAACACTAGGTAATTTGCTCTGGAATTATCACAGAGGTTGTGTGAGAAAAACACAGACGTGGCAGATTCGGACGGGATTAAAATCACCAAGTACGTCTGTGAAACACAGATTTCTCTAACGACCCCCTGTAAAACTAGTCCCGTCAGAATAGGGCTTTAGCCTTTAAAAGTGTCTTGTGTACTAAAGCTGTCTCTGGTTGATGACGTGTGGTTCTCTGTGATGGTTTCGCCTCTCTGTTGTTGTTTAGGGAGGGGTGTGTTCAGCTGTACTGACTTTGAGAAAGGAGATTTCCTGCTGGAATACAGAGGAGACCTCATCAGCAAAGAAGAATGTGAGCGGAGGCAAAGAATATATCACGATGCACTTAAAGTTTTCATGTTTGAGTTTCGCTACAATGGAAAACTCCTCTGGTATGTACACGTGTTTGATCTACATGTTTACTGATAATTAAATTACATGATTCTAAATGTGTCAGTGGACATGTCAGTGGTCATGTGTTTTCAAAGCTTGGTGATGAGTGTTAAATGATTGGTGATCACAGAATATGACATCTGCTGGTCCTAAGGTTTCAGTGCTGATATTGTCTGTCTCTTGTTTAGTGTCGATGCAGCCCGAGATGACGGTTCTCTTGGGCGGCTTGTAAACGATGACCATATTAACCCAAACAGCAGGATGAAGACGATTCGTGTGGATGGAAAACCTCACTTATGTTTATTTGCCACAAGGAGCATCTGTCCTGGTGAAGAGATCACATATGATTATGGTGATTCTGAGTGGCCATGGAGATGCACGGTACTGACACTTCAATAGTGTCCATTCTGATTTATTGGATTATAGTAAAGTTATTAAACATCAGTTGTTACCAGTTAAGTTAATGTTAATGAGTTAACATGGTCTTGATGTCACATTGTGTGTATATTTACACCTGTGTTACGAGGACCCTGTTTTATGAGGACCATCTTAAGAACATGGTCTTGTGTGTGTGTTTACACCTGTTTTACGAGGACCCCGTTTTATGAGGACCATCATAAGAACATAGTCTTAACATGGTCTTGATGTCACATTGTGTGTGTATTTACACCTGTGTTACGAGGACCCTGTTTTATGAGGACCATCTTAAGAACATGGTCTTGTGTGTGTATTTACACCTGTGTTACGAGGACCCTGTTTTATGAGGACCATCATAAGAACATAGTCTTAACATGGTCTTGATGTCACATTGTGTGTGTATGTTTACACCCGTGTTACGAGGACCCTGTTTTATGAGGACCATCATAAGAACATGGTAATCTCAAGGCATTTCTCAATATCAAGGAAGGATCCTCGGAAGCCAGTATTTCAAGGATGCTACATCATTGACATCCGTCGAAGGACTGTTCCAATGTCGAGGATCCTCAGAATTTCAACCAAGGACTGAGTCCTTCGTTCGAAAAATATCCCATACACAGGAAAGGATGCATATGTGTATCTTTCACGCTCTCAAATCACCCACAATCCTATGCGCGCAGCTTTGCTATCTTGTTTAAAAATTAAAAAATGTTGAATGTTAGCAGAGTCGGAGCGTTAACGGTTTTTATTTACGTTACCAAACATTTGTTATAACTGTAGTAAATATAAGTAAAGTTTGCCAGTACAAATTACTACCATATTGATATTGTAAATTATACAAATACAAATTACGTTATTGATGGCTAACTGAACCGGACCTGTCATTTAACAATTGTTAGCTTGGTTGCGTCATCAGCATTTCTTTTATAAATAACTAGTTAAGTTGTCCAAAGTAATTTAACATTAATATTATACCATTATACCACAGCGTTATTCAAACTGACCTTTTTACTGACGTAATGACGCAATGACGTGCACTTGCTAGCCTGTTCCATTTACGTGTTCTCCGAATGCTAAAGAGGAGTCTCGCCTAGCCTCTGAAGGAAGTGACTTGGAAGGACCAGTCCTACCAAGGAAGTATCCTTAACTTTGAGAAACGCCTTCAGTGTGTCGTTTGTTTGACAAAAGCCTGGTATTTGAAGACCGTAGTTATCACCATGACATTGGGCAGTGTGGATGTGAAATATTAGGCTAAATATGGATCATTCACATCTCATTGTGGCCATATGATATTGAAAACGTCTAATTGTTATCTTTAGATTAAGTATATTGTAATAGAAGTTGGTAAAAAGTCGGTCCCCTTGTTTGAAATTGACTTTCAGGCTGTATACTACTGTATTCTGCAGTTTTATCATATTTGTGTCAGCATTATTATTATTATTATTATTATTATTATTTTTTATTTAAATAACATTCTCCAAGATTGCATATTATTTATTCAAAACTTTCAGTATTTTCAAATGATAACTGAGTAGAATCAGTGTCTAAAGAACCTAAAGAACTCTGAACAAGGCACAGCAGCTATAAAGGTATCAAAGAAGTTCTTGAAATAATTGTGTTAGTCCTTAAAAGAGTAGAACAGATTACGTTGTCCACATGTCTTGGTTTCATGCTGTATAACTAACACAGACACTGTATCTCAAATCACCAGTTTTCAAATGCTTGAAATAAAGTGTCCACATTTGTCTAGTTACCAATGTCCCGGTAATAACAAGGATACAAATAGACCAGACTTTTTTCAAACTAATACCACACTGAGACTCTTAAGTCAAGTCAAGACCATGTTCTTATGAAGGTCCTCGTAACACAGGTGTTAACATGCACACAACCTGACACACTGCAATATACATGCATGTGATGTAATACTTACAAAGTCATGAACATTAACTTGGGTGACACTTTTAAATATTGATTTGAAATATTGTAATCTTACTTGTAAATTACATTGATAAAATATTTGATGCACTCATTTATTGTCACAGATGTCTAATTTGATGTTCTTTTCTAGACTTTTCTATAGTGTGGTTGAACCGTCCACTCTTGAAGTCAACACTCTGTCCCAGTCAGAAGACACAGACGTATAGAAGGTACTGCGACTGATTGATTGATTAATTGATTGATTTAATTTGAATGAAATTTTTTTGATTTCATGTGTGAGTGATCAGCAGTGTTTGGAATAACGGCGTTTAAAAGAACGGCGTTAGGTAACGACGTTATTTTTTCAGTAATGGGGTAATCTAACTAATTACTTTTCCCGTCGTTACAACGCCGTTAACATTACTGGACGTTAAATGCGGTGCGTTACTATGCATTGATTTAATAAACTATGCAATCCAAACGCCCCCCTGGCTCACACAGCGAGTGAGGAGGTGGGTTAATAACAAGATTAATACACGCGGCAGCAGCGCCAAACACACACACGCACGCAACAGCGACACAGAGATTTGCAGCAGAAATGGTGAGTCAGGAGCAATCCGATGAAAAGTTGCCATTTTCAAGGTGAAGATATAAGCACTACTTCAAATTCATTGTGGTCAAAGGCAAGAACGTGCATGTAATGTGTACAAGTAATGTGTGACACGCATCTACAAAGCTAGTGGCCAAAAACACCCTTTCTTACAAAGATAATACTTGAAGTGCAGGATAAAACTCTTGCTTTCTGTTGACGTGCAATAAATATCGAAAGTTATGTACGAACACCTGTCTGTTCTACTCATTTCAACTGACTCGTGAAAACTGCAAAAAAAAAAAATAATACAAATTCTCTGACATATAGCAACTTTTTTTTTACAGTAACGCAAATAGTTACTTTCCCTGGTAACGAGTTACTTTTATTATAGAGTAATTCAGTTACTAACCCAGTTACTTTTTGGAACAAGTAGTGAGTAACTATAACTAATTACTTTTTTAAAGTAACGTTCCCAACAGTGGTGATCAGTCAGTGTTTATGGACTCCAGTATCTGTGCATTATCAATTTGTACAGTTCCTGAATCCCTTGTCTGCAGTAGAATGTTTATTTATTTTTTTCTGTTTCCTTAATTTCAGGTGACTCTGAAGAAGGACCGGTTACTATTGGATGATCAGGACTGTGTTGAGTAGGTAATAAAATGTGCATTGCATATTTGATGAAATGTTAGATTGATGTTGTAAGAAATCATCTCTACATGAGCCTTGCTTTTTTCACTGTTTTCAGATGTCACCTGTCAAAGAGCATGTGTTGAATGAGGAGGTATTCACATGTGTCGGATGAACTGTTATTTCAGTGCAACAGTGAATGCTCTGAAGTCTGATGTCTTCATGGGCTGTGATATACTTAGCTGTTACCAAATGTATGTAATTTAATGACCTGTTTTCACTTTCAGTAATATTAGTCGATGTCTGAATCAGGAGTGTCCAGACTCGGACCTGTAGGGCCAGTGTCCTTCACACACCTGCCTGGAGGTTTCTAGTATTATCTGCTTCAGGTGTGTCTGGGGTTGGAGTTAAACTCTGCAGGACACCGGCCCTCCAGGACAGAGTCTGGACACCCCTGCTCTAAATACAGATATGTAGTAATATATGGACCAGTACCTTTCAAGGTCTATAACGTAAATGTTCTATTATGATTGTAAGTGATCTTATTAACTAAATGACCACAACTTCCCTGTCATTAAAAATACATTAAGTTATTATTGAAAGACAGTGTAGCTCTTAATAAAGTATCACATGTATGTTTTAGGAGAACATTGAGATTGAAGGTACGTCCATCCTAGCATGCGTAGCACAGCGGGTCTTTGAAACTCACAGGGAGGTTTAAGGAAACTCTTCTCTGAAATATGTCTTGTGTTCACTGTAGAATGTAGTGTTTTTCATGTTCTGAGTTTTATTTTTCATTGAAGTGATCCTGAAGAAAGTGATGGTGATTCTGAAGATGATGCTCTTGCTGGAGCTGCAGGAGACTCCAGTAATGCTGGTAAGTGTTTTTTTTTAAATAATCAAAGTTAAAAAATATTATTTGGTAACGCTTTATTTTAGGGTCTTTAAACTGCAGTGGTGTGAAAAAGTGTTGGACCCCTTCCAAAATTTTTTATTTTTTTTTGCATGTTTGTCACACTTAAATGTTTCAGATCATCAAACTAATTTAAATATTAGTCAAAGGTAACTAACATAAAAGCCAGTGCAGAGACTGTAAAATTGGGGTAATATGATCATATTTTCTTGACGTTGTAAGGACTCTAGCCGCTGCATTTTGGACTACCTGTAGCTTGTTTATTGACGAAGAAGGACAACCACCTAGAAGTGCATTACAATAGTCCAGTCTAGAGGTCATGAATGCATGAACTAGCTTTTCTGCATCAGAAACAGATAACATGTTTCGTAGCTTGGCAATGTTTCTAAGAAGGAACAATGCTGATTTGTAACATTGGAAATATGATTTTCAAAAGACAAGTTGCTGTCTAATATAACACCCAGATTTCTGACTGTAGAGGAAGTAACATTACATCCGTCTAGTTGCAGATTGTAATCTACAAGATTCTGTGTAGTGTTTTTTTTTGGTCCAATAATTAATATCTCTGTCTTATCCGAATTTAATAGGAGAAAATTATTTGTCATCCAATCTTTTACATTTTTAACACACTCTGTTAGCTTAGATAATTTAGAAGTTTCATCTGGTCTCGTTGAGATATATAGCTGAGTATCATCAGCATAACAGTGGAAGCTAATTCCGTATTTTCTAATAATATTACCAAGGGGCAACATGTATATTGAAAATAGAAGGGGACCTAGGATGGATCCTTGTGGCACTCCATATTTTACTGATGATAAATGAGATGACTCCCCATTTAAGTAAACAAAATGGTAGCGATCAGACAGGTAGGATTTAAACCATCTTAGAGCCTGCCCTTGAATACCTGTATAGTTTTGTAATCGATCTATGAGTATGTCATGATCTATGGTGTCGAACGCAGCACTAAGATCAAGTAAGACTAGAAATGAGATGCAGCCTTGGTCTGACGCAAGGAGCAGGTCATTTGTAATTTTAACAAGTGCAGTTTCTGTGCTATGGTGGGGCCTAAAACCTGATTGAAATTCTTCATACAGATCATTTTTATGCAGGAAGGTGCTCAATTGAGCAGACACAACTTTTTCAAACATTTTAGACATAAATGGGAGATTTGAAATAGGTCTATAATTTGCCAGTTCACTAGGATCTAGTTTTGGTTTCTTAATAAGAGGCTTGATAACCACCATCTTAAATTGTTTTGGGATGTGACCTAAAGAAAACGATGAGTTAATGACGATAATGTTAAAAAATAAGGAACCAACACTTTTTCACACCACTGTATTTTCTTATTAGCATGCATATTCTACATTCCTAATCTTACCCAATACAATAATGTAACAACTGCCTTATTTACTATTAATAAGCCGCAAATTAGGAATTTATTGAGGGAAACGTAGTTAATTGTTCATAAGTGTTCCCTATTCAAAACCTTATATTGTATTAATCCAGCATTACTAGCAGAATATTACTAAAATTAGGGATGCATCAGTTTTGTATTAGTGTATTATCTGGCTATTCCAATATGTTGATACTTAGTGTTTAGGCAAACTGATAAATGAGTGAAAAACTGATGAATGAGTGTTTCAAAAATAAACGTTTAACTGGCCAATTCCATTACACTCTCTCTCTCTCTCTCTCTCTCTCTCTCTCTCTCTCTCTCTCTCTCTCTCTCTCTCTCTCTCTATATATATATGTATGTATGTATGTATGTATGTATTTATGTATGTGTCTTTTCTGTTTGAGTTACTTCTAAGTTTCCTGATCATTATGTGACTGATTGTCTGCAGGTGTTCAGAAGATGCCCATTGAGAGCACCACTGAACTTCCTGAAGGTACCAGAGGTTTACATTGCAATAGCACCATCAATGTAAGTACATGAGCTTTTATAGAGATGGAACTCACTAAAGTATGTATTCTTCTGTACAGAGAGTGAGAGTGAGGCAGAAACTGAAAACCCACGGAGAGGGCAGAAGGTGTCCTGGTCAAACGCTGAAGTTACAGCTGTAATCAAACATTTTAAGGACCACAGAGCAAAAGGAAACTGGCCACACTGACTGAATGCCAGCAGTGTAAAACTGCTGAGGATCCTGTTTTGGTGAGATGCAGTGCACAGAACATACAGGATTTAGTAAGAAACCGAAGAATCATCTTAAAAAGGAAAGCCCAAAGCAAGTGATGTTACAGTACATCCTGTGTCTTATTGATGCCATTCAATTAACATTAGCACTTTAGTTGTTGTTTTTATTTCCCATAGTGCAAAACTGTTATGGCAGCAGTTCATACAAATATCTCCATGTAGAAATCAAGTTCAACTGTTAGTTTGTCCAAAAATGACAAAATTGTGTAAATTTCTCTTTGATTTTTGGATGACCTGTCCCTTAAAGAGTATTTCATTTCCAGAATGAAAACTGTCCTCATGTACTCACCCTACACTTGATCCAGACCTGCATCAGTTTCTTTCTTCTGTTGAACACAAAAGAAGATCTGTTAGTATCTGAACAGTTGATGGGCACTGTTAACTTCTATAGTACGAAAAAAATAATACCATAGAAGTTAACAGTGCCCATCAACTGTTCAGATACTAACAGATCTTCTGTTGTGTTCAACAGAAGAAAGAAACTGATGCAGGTCTGGATCAAGTACATGATGACAGAGTTTTCATTCTGGAAGTTAATGAATCCTAGATAAATCAGTTTCTCTACACATCTGCAGCATGCATTGTGTGCTCCGAGTTAATCGCATGTTTACTGTGTATTTAGTAGGGATGCACTGATCATGATTGTTCATAGCCGATAACGGGTTTTTATTTATTTTTTATTTTTTTATTTTTTACAAGCAAACTGTCCGATTCCGATACAGATTTCCTATTATTATTATTATTATTATTATAATTTTTTTTTTTTTTTTAAGCAACAAACAAGAAAGGAAAGTATGCATAAACAAGATGTTTATTTGGTATTTAATAGGCCAAACTTGCTTTTGGCTATTGAAAACAATAACCGTAACCATCTGAAATTAACGGCAGTATCTGCACAGTAAGCAGACTACATTCAATACAAACACAGATGGTACAGACATCAGCATTTAGCTTTTGTTTTTGAATTGGGTTGAAACTACTGAGAACTGGCCTTAAATGAAAAGATTAACTGTAACCATGTGAAATTAAAGGCAATAACTGCATAGTTCTACAGTCCAAACAACACAATCAACACACATTCAGCATTAGCATTCAGTATTTTAGTTTTTAAATGTGGGTTTAAATTTAAAACAAGGTCTTTACCAGTGAGACTAAATAAAAGTATGATATATAAATATTATTCCAAAATGTTAAAATCAATTTTAATTTTATTCGCACAAATGGTGTGAATAAAACACAGATGCAAAGTGGTTCATTCTCCCAATTAAAAATAAAAATAAAATAGAGTAATGATTCACATCTGTATATATTTTTTACTTGAGCCAATGAAAAATAAATAACTATTCTCAAGTTAAAAAATATAAATGTGAATCATTACCCTAAAATATTTTAATTGGATGAATGAAACTCTTTTTTTTTCAGTGTGCTACAGCAAGTGATTTTCAAATCAAATTAAGTCGATGTAATTTTAAGGAAAAAGAAAAATAATCCTATACTGAACTGACGTTTACTTCTGTCTTTTCAGTCGTTTCTCATCCAGCTCGCAAAAAAGTTGATCTGAACTTCCTTCACTGTCTTCGCTTGTGCAGGGCACGGAAAAGTACGATACGATCGCGCAGCTTCAGTGAGCACAGGAAAGGCTTTTATTTGTGCAGCAGTACACCAGCGGCTGTTCGCTTCCTGCTGTCTATTCCTCAGACGTGTAGCTCGTGCTGCCCGTGTCCAGCACACAGATTTTGAAATACTTCCACACAAATGGCATGATAGCGAATGGTTACAATGTAGTCTGTGCACGCGGGCGCACTTACGGAAAAATCGGCTGAAGGAAAAAAAAAAAAAAAATGCCAATTGCCGTTCGTGTATTTTATGCAAAAACCGTCCAGTTCCGATTTATGGCCAGTCAACCGGTGCATCCCTAACATTTAGTGAGGTTATTACAACATGAGGCATGCCTTTTGAGGTATAGTGTTTTTTTTTGTTTTTTTTTTGGTAAATTAGACTTAATTATTTGTTGTTGTTTTTTATTTGTGTGGCATTCCTTTTTTTATAGAAAGATTACCCATTTTAATAATAAGTTTTTTGTTTATTTGTTTTTATGTCACAAATTAAAGTCATTATTAAAGTACTTCTAAAACACATTGGTGTCTGTAATGTTGTGTATTGTGTTAAAGATCCAGTAAACCACCTCAGTCTTGGTAATGCAGCAAAGTGACATGTCCGTGTGTTGTGTATGATCAGGTTCTAGTAAATCACATTTGTCCCTGTAATGTTGGACGATGTGCAGTTGTGTATTGTGTAAAAGATCCTGTACTCTTTAACCACCTCAGTCTTGGTAATGCAGCATCAGGACATGTCTGTGTGTTGTGTATGGGGTCATGTACCTGTAAAACACATTGGTCCCTGTAATCCAGAGAACGGACATGTTTTGTGTATTGTAAAACGAGTGTCCTCATAAATCAATCTGACCCTATAAATCCCAATTATGTAATGGGCGGGAACATTATAGGAGGGGCGTGACAGTCCTTGTGTACCACCAAAATATCATATTGTCATATTATCCATTCTATTGTGTGTAAAGAAAACCCAAAGTGATATTTGTATTCTGCAGAGCAAAACAAAATTTTTGATAGTTTTATCATCTCTGTAGGACACCGGGAAAGGGGTGTCCCCTTAAACCACCATCCAACTGGTTTGGCCATCAGAGTACTGCTAAACCACAAAAACCAGTATGTGTGTGTGTGTGTGTGTGTGTGTGTGTGAAGGGCACCGCCTTTCACAATGTAAAAACACATACAGGCTTGTTTAAGGATGAAGCGCTCATCTCACACACACACACACACACACACACACACACACACATGCTAACACACATTTTTCTAGTACAGGCATAAAGGCTGTGTGTCTGTGATTATGCATGCGTGTTCATGTGGGAGTGTGTGTGAGACGCATGCATGCATGAAGGCAGGTCTGTATTTGTTCAGGCACGTGTGTGGGCGCCTCGGCTCTCTCTGAGTCTCATTATTTTAGGAGTTGCTGTAGTTTCACTGTGTTGAATGTCAGTTTGGGCATCATGGAATGTGAAGCATTAAACACTGACCACCTTCAGGACGCTTCTACCCCAGAATTCTCCTCATACTGAATCATCTGGACATTCTTGTGATTTGACTCTAGCTGCACATAAGTTTTAAAGGAATAGTTCAGCTGGAAAGCATCCTTTATTCCCCCTTGTCTCGCTTTAATCAGTCTTCAGTAAAAGAGAAAAAGAGACGTTTAGCAGAATGTTCATGCTGCTCTTTCCCACCCAACGCTGTTGCTCTGCCACTCTGGACAGAACTGAATAAGTCTGATTGATTTCTTGTAGGTGGGTGGTGTTCGAGGATCCCTGGTTCTCCGGTCAGCAGTATGTTCTGGAGAAGGGTCTGTACGGAAGCCCGGAGGACTGGGGCGCAGCCCACAGCCGGATCTCCTCCGTCATCCCCGTCATTCTGGTGAGAGTCGCTCTGTAATCAATCGATCGATCGATCAGATGCTGAGTAGTGTCTGGAAAATACCAGGGATTGATGACGTCTGATGAATAGAAATAGAAAATAGAATCAGTTCTGATTACATGATTTCACTTTATAACTGGAAAATAATGACCCAGCATCAGTTATTAATGTGTATATTTAACATTTCAGGAAAATCTAGAAAACTCCTGCCACTTCCAGGTTTGTAAAATAAACTATTTTGTTTATTTATTATCTATATAAACATTTTTATATATATGTGTGTGTGTGTATAAAACAATTTCTCATTTGAATTAATTTCAAAAGGTCAGCATGAATAATAATATGGCGTGTGTTGTTGTTGATGTAATAGATTGAGCTGTTCTCTGAGTCTGGATTTGGTGGGACGTCTGTCCTGCTGCAGGACTCCTTACCCACAATGCCCTGTGGCTTCAGCGTGCGCTCCTGCAGGGTTTATGCCGGAAGGTTTGTTAGATCTGTTCTGTCGTCAGTCTGTCGGTCTGTGTGTTTCTGCTCTCACACGAGTGTGTGTGTGTGTGTGTGTGTGTGCAGCTGGCTGGCGTTTAGCCGTGACAGTTTCTCTGGTCATCAGTGTGTTCTGGAGGAGGGGTTTTATCCTAATCTGTGGACGATGGGTTTCACACAGCCGGACGAGTCAGTGCTGTCGCTCCAGCCCACTGGACACGTGAGTCTCCCTCTCCTGCATGAGTCTGCTCCAGCAGCTGGGTGTTGTGTGTTCTGACAGCTGAATGTGTCTCTGGTGCGCAGGAGCTCTCTGTGCCGGCGGCGGTGCTGTTTGAGCGCTCTGGACTCAGAGGAAGGAGGACGGTCCTGAAGTCAGGTTCAGTGAATCTGCAGATGACACACAGCTGCTCCAGAGTCTCGTCTGTGCTGGTGCAAGGCGGCATGTGAGGAACACACACTTCACTCTCATTCACTCTCTTACTCACACACTCTGTCACTCACTCACCCACTCACTCATTCACTCTCTCTTTTACTCACTCTCTCACTCACTCATTCACTCACTCACTCTGTCACTCACTCACTCATTCATTCACTCTTTTACTCACTTTGTCACACACTCACTCACTCACTCACTCTCTCTCTCACTCACTTATTCACTCACTCTTTTAATCACTCTGTCACTCAATCACTCTAACTCACTCTGTCACTCACTCTCTAAATCTCTGTCTCTCACTCACTTACTCACTCAGTCTCTCACTCACTCTCTCGCTCTCTCACTCACTCTTTCACTCACTCTCTCACTCACTCTCTCACTCATTCACTCACTCTCTCTCTCACTCACTCATTCATTCACTCACTCACTCACTCTCTCACTCACTCTTTCACTCACTCTCTCACTCACTCTCTTACTCACTCATTCACTCACTCTCTCACTCACTCATTCACTTACTCTCTCACTCACTCACTCTCTCACTCACTCATTCACTCTCTCTCTCACTCACTCACTCATTCACTCACTCTCTCACTCACTCTCTCACTCACTCACTCACTCACTCACTCTTTCACTCACTCTCTCACTCTCTCTCTCACTCACTCACTCATTCACTCACTCTCTCACTCACTCACTCACTCACTCTTTCACTCACTCACTCTCTCACTCACTCACTCTTTCACTCACTCTCTCACTCACTCTCTTACTCACTCACTCACTCTCTCACTCACTCATTCACTCACCCTCTCTCTCACTCACTCTCTCACTCACTCACTCTCTCACTCACTCACTCTCTCACTCACTCTCTCACTCACTCTCTCACTCACTCATTCACTCACTCTCTCACTCACTCTTTCACTCACTCTCTCACTCTCTCTCTCATTCACTCACTCACTCTCTCACTCACTCTTTCACTCACTCTCTCACTCACTCTTTCACTCACTCTCTCACTCACTCTCTTACTCACTCATTCACTCACTCTCTCACTCACTCATTCACTCACTCTCTCTCTCACTCACTCTCTCTCTCTCTCTCTCACTCACTCACTCACTCACTCTCTCACTCACTCTCTCACTCACTCTCTCACTCACTCACTCTCTCACTCACTCTCTCACTCACTCTCTCACTCACTCTCTCACTCACTATTCACTCTCTCTCTCACTCACTCATTCACTCACTCATTCACTCACTCTCTCACTCACTCTCTCACTCTCTCACTCACTCTCTCACTCACTCTCTCACTCACTCTCTCACTCACTCACTCTCTCACTCACTCTCTCACTCACTCTCTCACTCACTCTCTCACTCTCTCAGACCTGCTAACCTGTACGCATTTTGATTAGTGGCTATGCACTTTGATTTGAATAATTTCTGTGATTCTCAGCTTAATGATTGCTATCGGGATGTGAAGAGACTTTCAACCAGTATAACAAAAAATGCTTCTGAAAACAATCACCTTTAAGTCTAATATGTATTATTAATCATTTTATTTCACCTTTATTTACATTAACAAAACCAATTTTAATATATTAATTAAGTTTTGATTAGTTCGTTTCAAAGTAATTTTGTGATGCCATTTTTTGTTTTTGTTTTCTTTAAATGTTTATTTATATTTAAATCTTAAATCTTTTTATTTCAGTTTTAGTAATTTAAAGACTAGCATGTAACAGTTTTTTAGTTTTTGTTAGTTTTTAAATATATATATATATACATATTTTAAATATTAAGCTTTAATTAATTTTCATTTCAGTTTTAGTATTTTGACTTCTACTTTTTCATAGTTTTTGTTTTAGCTCACAACAATTTTTTATATTTAGGTTAATAATTTAGTAATTTTGTTGTATGCTTTGTTTTCATTTTTTTATTATAGTTTTTTAGTTTTTATTCATTTTAATTTCAAGCTTATTTATTTTAGTGCATCGAGAACATGAAAAATTGGAATGTTAGCTGTTTAAAAATTCCATTAATAACTTTTGGTGTTAGGGTTAATTAAATAAAATAAAACATAATACAAAACAAAATAATATAGTGAAATGCCGCTGGTCCCGGTACAGTAGAGCAGCTCTGGTTGTGATGTTAACGCACTGCCACAGAAACAGAAGCAGGAGAATGTCTCTGCTCTTCAGTGTTTCCAGCGGTTAGTTTCTCGCTCATGTGCTGCTCATGTTTACTGGTCTCCATGAACACACAGTGTTTATATTCAGTGGATCTGCAGGAAACCAGTCTCAGTTCTGAGTCTGTGAGACTGGAAAAACTTCAGCGCCACGTCAGATTCCACAGAGTTGTGTGAAAGCTGCTCACGTTCCTACAAACCCTCTATGACTGTATATATATATATATATAGAGAGAGAGAGAGAGAGAGAATATTAATACAATTATATATAGTGTATAAACATAAATATATCAACTGGAAATAATGTTCTGTAAATGAAAATCATTGGGTGTTTTTGCCGTTAATATGATGTAAGACTCGCTAGGCTTCCTGAATATTTTCCCACAAATGGCGAAATGTTTCCATGAAGGAGCGTCTGACCCATGAGAGGACGTATATTTAGCCTGCAGTGACCACAAACTCCAAACAAACGCAGTGGGATCATAGAGACACTGAACTGTGTGTGTGTGTGTGTGTGTGTGTGTGTGTTGATTGACAGCTGGGTTCTGTACGAGGATCATAACTTCAGAGGCTCTCAGATCCTGCTGAAGCCCGGCGCCGTTCCTGATTGGCCTAAACTCTCCTCCTGGCTGCGAATCGGATCGCTGCGGCCGCTCATACAGGTGAGAGGCTCCGCCCACTGTAGCTCCTGTAACCAATCGCGAGCGCTGGGGGCGGGGCTATCGCAGTGTCTAGAGGAGAGATGGATCAATATTTGCAGGATATTTGACTCTAACAGTGTTTGTGTTTCACTGACGCAGAAACAAGTGCATTTCCGTCTGCGGAACAAAGAGGCGGGGCTACTGATGTCCGTCAGCGGCTCATTGGACGACATCAAACTGATGCGTATCCAGGTGAGCGAGGAAACGGGCGGAGCTGAGCAGATCTGGACCTATCAGGACGGTCTATTACAGTGCAAGGTAGAAACTGACCTACTACACATCTGATCACTTATTTTCTGCTTGTGTAAATTATTTATTGTTAAATTGTTGTGTAAATCATGTTTAAATGATTTCACGAATATATGTGTGTGTGTGTCAGTGTGTGCTGGACGTGTGTGTGGACGTGAGTTCTGGTGTCCTGATGTCCGGCAGCAGAGCCGTTCTCTCCGCTGAACTCGGAAAACAGCTCTGGAACGTCACGAGCGACGGGATCATCCGGAGCGACGCCAGACCAGAGCTCGTGCTGGAGGTCAAAGGTCAGAGAGACACTCAGATACAGCTGACCTCAGTCATGTTCAGATCACGGTTGTGTGTATGTTATACACATACACTTATAGACTCATAGACTTCACTTCATTATAAGAGTTTTACTGTAAACACATTTGTTTTTGCAAACCAAAGAATGAGACATTAATACACTTTCTGCAGTAATTATGTTTCAGTATTTCACAACAACCTTCTGGGGACACGGCATAATTTATGACATAAACTCATTAAGTGTTTCCTTAAAGACTCTATGAGAGAGAGACAAAGCTCCTCTGAGTTCAGATGATTGATGAGAAAGCTGTGTTTGGCAGCATGAGTCTGCAGCGCCACCTGCTGGATTCACACCACACACTTTAATACATTGATAAAAAATAATGAGAAGGTTTTCCTTTCTGTGTTTCTCTGAAGGAGGTCAACAGTTCGACAAACGCCAGATTATTCTAAATGAGTTCCACCCGGACAAACTGAACCAGCGCTGGACTCTGGAGATCCTCTGAGCTCTGCTGCGGAGCTGCGCCAGGGGGACCGGCGTCCTGTGAGGCAGCTGCACCAGAGGGACCATCAACTGTGGAAATCTTATTCTCACGAGACCCAGTGGATTGAATATAGCAATAATCCACTGGACATCATATTATTTTTTTATTTTTTTTCAAGAACTCTCAGATTTGAGCACATACTTGAACAGTAATAACTATTTTCTTTTGTATAAATTGCATGAACGCATGTGTTTGGACATTGATCTCAGCTGTATTAAACACAAGTCTTGTTTGTAAGTAAATGTTTGTTGTGTTCTAATCTCTGAGACGTGTGATCAGCTCTGTGCTGATTGGCTGTCAGGGGATTCAGGTGTGTGTTCTGCAGGTAAATGAGTGTGTGTCACACTCACACACACACACACACAGATAGCACAGTCCTCCAGCAGCAGTGTGTGAGAGTGTGTGGGCTTCAGAAGTGCTGATGTGGTGTTGAGCGAGCTCTCGGTCAGAGAGAGAGAATACAGAGCACTGCCACAGGAAAGCCACCGGACAAAACACCCAGATTAGAGGAGACGAGTGTGTGTGTGTCTGTGTCTGTGTGTGTGTGTGTGTGTGTGTGTGTGTCTGTGTCTGTGTGTGTGTGTTTGTCTGTGTCTGTGTGTGTCTGTGTGTGTGTGTGTCTGATGTTTTTATCAGCTGTTTGGACTCTCATTCTGACGGCACCCATTCACTGCAGAGCATCTATTGATGAGACACTGATGCAGTGCTACATTTCTACAAACCTGATGAAGACACACACTCATGTACAGCTCGGGTGGCCTGAGGGTGAGAACACTTTCTTCCTTTAAAATACAGTAAAATGGCCAAAGCGAGCTCAAAGGGAACAGATGATGGGGATTTCAGGAACGTCGCAGCTGAATTAAGACCCGCCCTCTTCTGCTGACCTCTGAGAATCAGCCAATGAAATGCAGCCTCTGTTTCAATCAGCCAATCAGATTAAAATGCATCCAAAAAGTAAAAAAAAAAGTCAGAATTTGAGATATAAACATACTTTAAAAAAAAAAAAAAATGTTAATTGAAACAGAATAAAATATAAAAACCTCAAAATTATTTTATTTCAGCTAATTTCCAAGGCAACTTTTCTCATTTTCATAGATGCATAAAAAGAATAAAAACAAAAAACAGATTTACTAATTAACTAAGAACTAATAAGATAATTACTAATTTAACAAAAATCATAATGAAAGCAAAAAATAAAAACACAATTTCTAATGAAAAATGTTGCTCATTTGTAGAAGCAAAAAAAAATATTGGAGAAGATTTTATAGTGTTTAGTGTTTTTTAAATATTCATGTATTAATTTATTGTTTTATCATCAAAGCAGAATCTGTAAGGTTAAATAATGCAATCATTTTAGAGTTGAATGGAAACACTGTGATGTTGGAGAATATGTTCTTTTCATTTGCACCACGGTAATATCATGATATTCATTAAAGCACTCTGGAAGAGCGTGTAAACACCATAGTGAATGAAGAGCATGGTAAATATCAAAGTACTATAGTAATATTGTCTGATAGCATCACTGTACCATAGTGTAATTATTCCTTTATTGAAACGCAAACATGCTCAATTATCTCTCATAAAACATTCATTTCTGTTTCAGATGCCATGCAGATCATAATATGTGTGTCATATGATATTATGCATTATATTCACTCTTCTGTTGTTTAAAGTGCATAAAGCAGCTCTTTCACAGAAGATGAGCGTGCAGGATGGATTTCAGACTGAATGAATGTCAGTGTCAGTGATCATCAAGCAATCGAGAAACAATCTGACAAATATTACACAACCACAGGAATATTAATAATGATTTCTGTCCTGAATATCAGGTGCACACTAGAGGTCCAACGAGATAAATTATTATTAAAATACCATCTTTATTTTTCATTCTGTGGCGGCAATAAAATGAGACAAAAACTCAGAATTATACATAAAAAAAGCTGCCCATCACAGAAATAAATTACATTTTAACAGATTTTCAAACAGAAAACAGCTGCTTTAAACTGTAATAATATTTCACAATTTTTACTGTATTTTTGATCAAATAAAAGCAGCCTTGATTAGGAGAAGACTCTTTCAGAAACATTTAAAAACTTGCCATCACAGGAATAAATCACATTTAGTTACTTTATAACAATACTGATGATGTAATGTCTTCATGCAGAGTGTTTTCTGTCAGTCTGGCCTGAAGCGTCATGATGAGATTCCTATCATTATATAAACACACACTCTGTCCAAATGTCACCGAGGACACATTATTATCTCTGATTCACACATGGAGGAACAAGGAAGATAAAAGATCTCTGTAAAAGATCAGACCTGTCAACACAGCAGAGACGAATGTTATTTATAACATTTTAGTTTATTATATTACCTTATATTAAATGACATTGTTGCATATTATACCAGTCAAAAAATGTTGATAATACATTTTTAAAGTCTCTTCTGCTCACTAATACAATACTCATTTGATATGAAAATTAATAATATTATACACATATTAATTTTTTTTTTAGAAGCACAATTTTAGCATTAGTTTTTGAGAAATGCCACATTTAAGAGAAAATAGAAATTCTTTCAAACTCAATAAAATGGTGATGGATGGGAATTGTCGTCTGTTTCCTGAAACCGAATGAAGGAAGGTAACAGGAAGTGCACTGTCCTGCAACAGGAAGTGTCACTGAGCCAGACATTCCATGAGCCACAATGGCTGATAGTTTCCACACAGTGAGTGTGAGCCAGATGGATTATCAGGGAACAAAAGGCTCTTTATCTGATCGAGTGTGCTGATGTGATTTTGTGTGGCATGCAGGGCCGAAGCTGGGGTTAGCAGCTTGTACCTCTGGGCCCTGTTTGAAATTGTGTAAATAGAACAAATAAATAAATAGAACAAAGATACAAATAAAGCAATGTTTAAGTTTTTCAAATTTGTAGATGTCCACGTACTGTACACTCAAAAAAATGCTGTGTTGATTCAAGTCAGGTAAAGTCAGCTTTATTTATATAGCGCTTTAAACAAAATACATTGCGTCAAAGCAACTGAACAACATTCATTAGGAAAACAGTGTGTCAATAATGCAGAATGATAGTTAAAGGCAGTTCATCATTGAATTCAGTGATGTCATCTCTGTTCAGTTAAATAGAATCTGCTCCTGGTTCCGGTTCACCTAATTAATGCAGCCTAAAAATCCTTTAACGGATTTGGATATTAAAAGCATATTAGTATGTTATGTGTATGCCAGGTTAAAGAGATGGGTCTTTAATCTAGATTTAAACTGCAAGAGTGTGTCTGCCTCCCGAACAATGTTAGGTAGGTTATTCCAGAGTTTAGGCGCCAAATAGGAAAAGGATCTGCCGCCCGCAGTTGATTTTGATATTCTAGGTATTATCAAATTGCTTTTTTAAGTTTTGAGAACGTAGTGGACGTAGAGGAGTATAATGTAAAAGGAGCTCATTCAAATACTGAGGTGCTAAACCATTCAGGACTTTATAAGTAATAAGCAATATTTTAAAATCTATACGATGTTTGATAGGGAGCCAGTGCAGTGTTGACAGGACCGGGCTAATATGGTCATACTTCCTGGTTCTAGTAAGAACTCTTGCTGCTGCATTTTGGACTAGCTGTAGTTTGTTTACTAAGCGTGCAGAACAAACACCCAATAAAGCATTACAATAGTCTAACCTTGAAGTCATAAATGCATGGATTAACATTTCTGCATTTGACATTGAGAGCATAGGCCGTAATTTAGATATATTTTTGAGATGGAAAAATGCAGTTTTACAAATGCTAGAAACGTGGCTTTCTAAGGAAAGATTGCGATCAAATAGCACACCTAGGTTCCTAACTGATGATGAAGAATTGACAGAGCAACCATCAAGTCTTAGACAGTGTTCTAGGTTATTACGAGCAGAGTTTTTAGGTCCTATAATCAACACCTCTGTTTTTTCAGAATTTAGCAGTAAGAAATTACTCATCATCCAGTTTTTTATATCAACTATGCATTCCGTTAGTTTTTCAAATTGGTGTGTTTTACTGGGCCGCGAGGAAATATAGAGCTGCGTATCATCAGCATAACAGTGAAAGCTAACACCATGTTTCCTGATGATATCTCCCAAGGGTAACATATAAAGCGTGAAGAGTATCGGCCCTAGTACTGAGCCTTGAGGTACTCCATACTGCACTTGTGATCAATATGATACATCTTCATTCACTGCTACAAACTGATGGCGGTCATATAATTAAATCATGCTAATGCACTTCCATTAATGCCAACAAATTTGTCCAGACCCACTCCAACTTTGGGTCAAAACACAACTTTTGGGTTAAAATTTTAATTTAAAAAAGTAACTCAGTGGTTGGATTAGTCCATATGTGACCCAAAGTTGGGTCTAAACAACACAGCATTTTTGAGTGTACAGAAACTGAATAATCAAATGTAAAATGTCTTCACTGTATAAATTAAATATAGATTTATTTTTGTTAAAACTAAAAATTAATTCCGTAAAGAGCATCAAGTGATTTTCTCTCTTTTACATCTATATTCACATTTAGTCATTTTGCAGATGCAAAAACACTTTTATCCAAACCGATTTATTGGGGGATTGGGGGATTCATAAAGCGGATCTTCTTAAAGAGATAAAAACAGACACAGGAAGTGCTTGTAATACCAAGTTTTAGGCATTGTCTGAATGAGTACAGGCTAGAAAGGGAAGGAATAGATAAACAGAAAGACAAGGTTTTTTCTTTTTGTTTTTTTAGGAAGAAGTCAAGTGGATTCGAAGAGATGAGTCTTCAGCTGTTTCTTAAAAATTGTCAGGGATTCAGCATTTGGATAGGGGTGGGAAGATCATTAATTGCCAGGAATGGTGAAGGAGAATGTTCTGGAAAGTGAATTTGAGGCTCTCTGTGATGGTACCACAAGGTGTTGCTCACTGGCAGATCTCAGACTTCTGGAGGTGATGTAGATTCGTTATAGTGAGTGGAAGTAGAGGGGTGCTGAGTCTGTGGCTGTTCTATATGCAAGCATCAATGTCTCGAACTTGATGCGAGCCGCAACCGGTAGCCAGTGCAAGGAGATAAAGAGAGGTGTGACATGGGCTCTTTTGGGTTCATTGAAGACCAGTCGTGCCGCTGCATTCTGAATCATTTGTAGAGGTTTGATTGTGATTGATGGAAGTCCAGCCAAAGGAGCACTGCAGTAGTCCAGGTTAGAAATGACAAGGGCCTAGACAAGAAGCTGTGCAGCATGCTCCGTTGGACAGGGCCTAATCTTTCTGATGTAATGCAATGTAAACCTGCAAGATCAAGCAGTCTTTGCAATGAGGTCTTGAAGGTCAGCTGGTCATCAAAGATTACACCAAGATTTCTGACTGAAGTTTATGGGGTGATTGTAGAAGAGCCTAGCTGAATGAAGAACTCATACTGTAGAGTTGGAGCGGCAGGGAAGACAAGAAGCTCAGTCTTTGCCAGGTTGAGCTGTAGGTGATGTTCATTCATCCACGCCGAGATGTTCTCCAGGCAGCCTGAGATCTGTGCAGCTACCGTTGGATCATCTGGTTGAAATGAAAGATAGAGCTGTGTGTCATCAGCATAGCAATGGAAGGAGAAGTCATGTGCCTGTATGATGGGACCCAGTGATGTCATTTATATGGAGAAGAAAAGGGGTCATAGAACTGATCCCTGATGAACCCCAGATGATGTGCTTTGGATACCTCCCCTCCCCAAGCCACCCTGAAAGACCTATCAGCATAACAGTGAAAGCTAACACTGTGTTTCCTGATGATATCTCCCAAGGGTAACATATAAAGCGTGAAGAGTAGCGGCCCTAGTACTGAGCCTTGAGGTACTCCATACTGCACTTGTGATTGATATGATACCTCTTCACTCACTACCTACCTATAGACCCTGAAAGACCTATCAGTATGATATAATTCAAATCAGTGAAGTGGAATGCTTATAATGCCCAGTGATGAGAGAGCAGACAGGAGGATCTGATTATTAACAGTGTGATGATTGATCCAGCAGAATAAGAACTGATGTTTTTGAATCAGCTTTTGCAATCCTCAGGGCTTCCGTGACTGAGAGTAGAGCAGTCTCCGTTGAAAGGCCACTCCTTAACCTGACTGGTTAATGTCCAGTTTGTTGTTCTGTGAAAGAAACAATGATATCTGGTTGAAAACAACTCTTTTTAGGGTTTTCGCTATGAATGGAAGGAGAGAGACGGGTCTGTAGCTATCTGTAAGTGAAGAGTTTAATGAAGGTTTTTTAACAGTGGGTTACCTGAGTCTGCTTGAATGCAGTGGGGAAGGTGTCTGTGAGGAGAGATGTGTTGATGATGTGTGTGAGTGCTGGTAAAAGTGAAGGAGAGATTGTTCGGAGGAGGTGTGAGGGGATTGGGTCATGAGGGCATGTTGTAGGATGGCTGGAGAGGAGAAGATTTGATATTTCTGCCTCAGTGATGGGACAGAAGGAGAAGATGGGAGTTTTGAACTGGGTGTGGTTGGTTTGAGATCTTGTGTGCGTGGGGCTGATAATTAACTTTTGATTGTTCTGTTTCATCTGTGAAGAATGTGAGGAAATCATTAGCTGTTATAGAAGTGGTGGGAGGTGGTGGAGGGGGACAGAGGAGAGAATTGAATGTGTTGAAGAGATTTAGTGTGTACGTGATTACGAGTGCCGTTGATCTTGTTGTGGAAATAAGATTTGGCAGTATGGACTTCATACTCACTCAAAAACATACACACACACACACACACAGGTCACAGTAGCGGTCAGTTTGTGTGTAGACACCACATGTGGAATGTGTTTGTGGGACAGAAACTCTTGTCTGAGCTGGTTTTGCTTCACAGCAGATAGCAGACACACAGACCCGCTTCCAGTCTTCAACAAAGCCTTTCCTACTCTCCCAAAATCACACACACACACTCACATCCCTCCATTCACACACCCGTCTCACACACACAATAGCGCCCGCTTCGCCAGTGTTCAGCAGATTTCCACAGATTTTGAACATCCTGTGGTTTAATCAGCTCGTTGACTTTTTTCCCAGCATGCAGTTTGTGTTTCATACCGCTGCTGTCCTGTGACCATAACCTGCAGCTCAGCCTGAATAATGCAAGAGGACGATCAATGATTAAAGACCTTTATACAGAACTCAGCTGCTCGGTGCTGATCGATCGTGAACGACTCATTGGTGATGCTATTCTTAAAGAAAAATCAGTTAAGTCTTAATAATCCTTCTCGTCATCAGATCCTCTCACTTGAATAACATCCACCTTCTTAGTAAAGAAACTGCGGCCGTGAATGTGTGAGACTTCTGGTGTCAAGTCGGACTCTATTCCTTCCTCAGGAATAAACATTCTCTATCTGATTGGCTGGAGAATGTTCTGAGGTGTGCAGCTATTTTCAGAGAAATGCACAGCGAAAGTAGTTCCAGCCAGGTCTTGACCGCATTACATGTCCGTATTACTTCGCCATACTATTTTAGTTATTTCACATATTTATTTATTTGTTATGCTGCTATTTTGACTTTTGGGTTACTTTGTTCACTGCGTGTTAAACTACAATCAGAGTTCCACAAGCACACCTTTCTCTGTTTTATTATATTGCATCCTTGATATTAAAAGTGAAATGAAATGAAGCTAAACTAACACGTTGAATGAACCATTCTGCATGTTGGAGTAGAAACCCAGACAGCACGCGTACATCTCGGAGACGTCTGTTTTACGTCGGATTTACATCTACAAGACCTGGTCCTAATTTCTTGTAAAATGACTCTAATAATATTTTCTTTTATTCCAAACTTTTGAATTTCAACATGTATTTACAGTAGAATTCTTTGCATATCCCATTCATCAAATGAGCCAAACGTGTTTCATTCAACTGTACATTTCTTTATTCTCATGTTCTCGTGCTTTCAAGCGTACAAACAATTAAACATTTCGATTTGTACAAAATATAAACTATGCAAGAAAAAAACAATATTACAAAGTGTCCATCTCATGCCAGCGAACGACTAACAGTTTGATTCATAACTAAAGTGGGCAAAACCAGATGAAAATCCACCTGAAACTGGAATGAAATACCAAGTGTTGAAACTCAGTGCCGTTTATTTTAGTTTAGTGTAGTTTGGTCAAGCTAACATCGTTCAGTGTCCCGGTCAGTAGAACTTTTTCCATATTACTCTACAGAATCAGCAATGCAAAAACAAAAAACGGGGAGAGGATGTTTGGTTGTGGGAACGGAAGCCAGGTGCGGTTTGATTTATCATCATCCATCCGTTCGTGCTTCTGCTTCTCCCGCGCGCTCCGGTGAAGTGGAGATCCGTGAGGGACTGTTCTTGTGGAGATGTTGCGGTGCAGGAGGAGAGAACACGTGAACGCGCTCTGGATCCGCCTCAGCACCAGCGCTGCAGAAGGCCGGTTACCATGGCGACGGGGACGAGCACGTTGAGCGCGCTGGCCTGCGTCAGGACGCCGGTGCCCGCCGGAGCGGTGGTGGAGTTCGCCGGGGCGCTAAACGGGACTGTCGTCCAGGAGGTCTGGTTTCCGGTCACTGCGGTGGAGTTTCTCTGTGCGACTGTGCTCTGAGATAAAACCTGAGGAGAGAAAAGCGCGATTATCATGAATCATGCAAACGAAATCAAGAAGAGACGCGCAAAGTTGCGCCATTGTGATGCAAACCGCAACACGTCCAGACGACCTTCGCATCCTCGTATCTCTCAGCTGGACACATTTGCTTGTTACTTTTAATTGGCCTTAAAATAGCCTACGTGTGCAGGTGCGTTTGCAGGAAAACATCTTTGAATATCATTGATATACTTTTATATGACCATTTTCATGAATATTTTAAAATCGATTTTTTTTTTTAGGCCTATAGTTTTATTTTTTTATTTCCGTTTTACATCAATTATCTTTTTTTCATAAGAAAATGTGAAATACTGCCTAGGCTTTTATATATATATATTAGGTAACGTTTATTGTTTTAAAACAAAAACAAATATATATAAATATGGATTTGGTTTTAATGAACTATTATAGCCCTGCTCAGCAAGGTTAACATAATGTTCGTTCAAACACACAAAACGTGATTTAAACATCATTAATGGAATGTTTTTCTGAAACGTTCACCGTTTGTCTAACGGTTTTTGTCTAACTTTGAACGTTCAGAGAACATTCACAAATAACATTTACATAATTCTTTGGAAATGTTAGCAAAAAGTTCTTAGAAATCATAAGAAATTAAAGATTAAAGAGCATATATCTTCATTAGCTTTTCAAAATTACGCACGGCGATTGTCCATTGTTTCTGTGTTCAGGTGCATTAACTGTTTCTGTATATAACCGAGTCTGAGGGCTCGGTCACGGTCCGGTGAGCGCGGAGACGCGCCGGTGTTTCGGGTTCTCACGCGAGCGCCGTCCGGATCGGGTTTCTGACACACAGAACAGTCTCACAGAAACTCAAGCCTCGGGACAGACACTGATACACTTTAAATTATTCATTCCCAAAAAACCACGCCAGCACGGCGCTCGCGCTGTTCACTAAAGCCCAGATGGAGAGCGTGGATCTGAGCGCGCGCGCGCGGCGGAGTTCGGCGCTGGTGCATTCAGTTTTCATTCAAATAATGCTTTGGTAAAATTGTACTTTGTGTTAAATTATCCAAAACAGGCTAAAGTGCGTTGAAATTTAAAATGTATGATTATAATGACCATAACTCTACATAATAATAATAATAATAATAACACTGTTTAATCACATAAAAATGGGACGGGAAAATATAAATCCGACACAATTTCTTAACATATCATTTTAAAGAAGACATATTTATCTGCATTCGCCTACAGTTTGGACGCCAGTAGCATTAAAGCTCAACATTTCCAATATTTTAAAAGAGTCTAAAACTTTAATTCAATATGAAATATGTGTGGAATAATCAAGACATGAAGTCATACCTGAGTGATTAAGCAGAAAGCGCAGAAAACGAGACCGATGGGGGTCATCTGAGCCATCCTGGTGATGAAGAGGAGGATGAGGATGAGGATGAAGAGTGAGGCTGACGGACACGCGCAGGTGGGCTCGTCTAAAGCGAGACGCCGGCTGCTGCTGGAGCTTTTATACTGGGACGATGAGCCTGACGTCACACACGTCACACACGTCACCCCCCCGCAACGACGTGAGATGTTATTTAGCCTATTCCTTTGCTTTATGACAAAAACAGCTTGTATTTGTAGAGATAACGTGTTATCAGTTAAATATCCCGCAGCGATAGTTAAAATAAAACCGAAAAAGAATGATTCCATATTATTAATATTTAATATCGAATAGTGTAGGAGAAGAAAAAAAACACCGTCAAATAGTTAATGATTGATATCAAGCTGATTACGCGCCAACATTGACCTCTAGCGGCCGCGCGCGTCAACACGAGCTCGCGCATCTCATACACAGTCCTGTAAACATCAAACCAAACATCGCCACGTGCAGAAAAGTGCAGCATTGCAACACTCAGAACTAATTGCAAATACAAACCAAATGTTTATGAGGAACTTCTTCATCTGATTTATGACCTTTTAACAGGTAATAATAAGGGTTTTTGGCCATGCACCATGGTAATCCCTCAGTATTCTTTATACACTGGAGTAAACAGCATCAAGATCAGAGTCACAGAGCTTCATCTCCATCTAGTGGCCAGAACAAGCATCTTCGACAGAGCACACTACACACTCAATGGAGCTCTGTTTCCTGCAGGAAGTGTTTGCAGAAAGCCTCTTCACAGACTCCCCTTCTCTGTTTCTGCTGCTTCATCACATGCTGAGAGAGAGAGAGAGAGAGAGAGAGAGAGAGAGCAGGGGGTTTCAGGTGACACCCGCGGGCCACGAAACCTGAAGCGGGGCTCTCCGTTACACCAGCGCTTATTCTTCGAAACACTGAGCAGAGAGTCCCTGTGTTTGGAGAGACAGAAACAGTGTGTGGTGACTGAGAAACAGATTTTACTACAAGCATGTTTTCAGTATTAGAGTGAATCATGATAGAAGTCTCTGGAGGAAAGTTCCCAGCGAACACAAATCGTGTTTACAACTTTTATGGTAATGTAGCTGCACAACGTTTTAAAAACGTTTTATAAACCACACCATGAAATTTAAATAGGCTAAAAGAATTATATTATTATTATTATTATTAAAAGCGATGATGTAACCGAAATTACTAATGTTATGGAAATGAAATGTTCCACGGTGTTATTTAAATTACTATTACTAATCTCACTATCTTAGTATATGTTATAGTAAATATAATAATAGCGTTATTTCACTATCTGAATCTGAAACCAGGGAACCAGCAGTTTTTAGATGTTCTGTGTTGTTAGTTTTTTTTAAAATAAACAAATAGTGCACAAACTAAAAAATAAAAAAAGAAAGAAAGAAAAAGATTTATAAGCTACTAAAGCTGTAAACTACTTTTTTTATAATGCATAAATAATTAAATATTATTTATATTGTTACTAGGAACCAAATTGATCTAAAAAATAAAACCGATCTTATGCGAGGGTGCGTTATTTTAATAAAGGGCTGTTCACTTATAATAAATAATACTTAAACCAGTTCATTTAGACACAGCACATTTTAGGTCACGTGACAATTTGTAATATATTTTTTACTACAGGAAAAGTCTTTACAACAGCTTTCATGACGAAGTGTGTGTTAGTTTGAGGGCAGCTGGGTCTCCGGTGGAGGCGGGGGCGGGGGCGGGTCTCGGGTTTCACCGCCTCCTGATCTCCGCTGCGCTCCGCTCATTGTTCCCGCGCGCGTCAGAATCGCGTGACAGCCGCGACGGACAGCGTTCTCCCCGCGCGCCGCTCCGCGAGTCATGCCCGAGATGGAGACGGAGCGACCTGCGGAGAACAAGCGCAGCCGGAAACCTGCTCACCCGGTGCGGAGAGACGTGCGTCAGGAGATGAAGGTGAGAGTCCCGTGTGCTGCTCTTCTGCTGTGGCTTCACCGGGAACCGCTGTTAGAACGGGCTCGGTGAAAGAGTTGCTGGTTTAGTTAGTTGAGAGGGAAACGAGCATCCCGTGCTGGAGAGAGAGCAGGAGACATCAGCTGGTGCTTCTCTGCAGGTTTAGAGGAGATCATGATGGGATGCCGAAACTGCTGCAGAATTTAAATATTTAATATAAAATATAGTAAATATTTAATATAAAACGTTAAAACATTTAATAAGAAATGGTGTGCACTTGGTGTAATTTGTTAATATTTATTTAATATAAAATAAGACATTTAATAAAAAATATAATATAGAAATATAAAAAAATGAACGTTAAAAATATATTAAACATAAAAAATATACTTTTTTTTAAACAGCAATTACATAACCACAGGAAAAATAAATAATATTTATTATAAAATATTTAGAAAAATAAATGTTTAATATAAACTTGAAAATTAAATATTTATTCAAAATAAAATATTACATTTAAAAATAGGAAAATAAAATATATTTAATATTACATTCTAAAAAATATATAGATATTTTGAATATGAAGATATTTGTAAAAAATAATATTTTTAGTAAACAAATATACAAATATATTATAGAAGTATTAAAAAAAATAATATCCAATAAACGTTAAAAAATAATATAAAATATAAAATAATATAAAACATGACAAAAAATAGAAAAAATCTTCAATATAAAACAAATATAATAAAATACATTTAATCAAAAATATTTTGACATAAATATTTTAAATAAATTATTAAAAATGACACATTTAAAAAAATTACATGAAAGATAAAATATATTTAATATTACAATATTTAACATTTTATATTTTATATAAATTACTAAATGACGAATTTAACATGTCTGAATCTCTCAGTTAGGTTACACTTTTAAAGGACAGATCATTTAGGACTTAACCCTTTGATGGCAGCTGCACAGTTTTCACTGCAGTTGATTCTCTGAGCGCTCTTCTCTTCTGAGCCGATTCTCCTGCACGAGCTCCAGATGTGACTCGCTGACCGTCTACAGCTCTGGCTCTAATTCACGAGCTCTTTCACAATCCTGATGAAATCTGACACACCGCGTTTAGAAGCAGTCTGTCTGTGGGAGCCGCTCTGGATCCACCGGGGGTGTAGAGTTACAATTTAACTAATTTTAATCCAAACACATGAAACCGAAGCCCGGCCTGATGCAAGCGGCCCCGGGGCCGAGGAAGGGGTTCGGGACGGGTTTGGACCCGAACAGATGCTTGTGTGAACTGCCAAGAAGAAACAAAAACAAGGTTGTGGGATGGAAGCGGAGGAAGGCAGCTAACGAGAAAGCAGCGTGATGTAATTAGTCTCGGGGCCTGGAGAGAAGGGGAATTCTGGGAAGGGTGTCGGGTGTCCTGTGATTCCTTCCCGTGGATCGAGTGACGCCTCTAATCTCAGACGGAAAGCTCTGGCTCCGTGAGATCGTGTGTCATGAGATCAGCTCCTGTTTTTGAAGGAAATTCGCTGCTTTTTTCTGTCGGATCAGTTTTCCTCTAATCACTCTCGGATGAAGATGAAGACTCGTCTCGTTCTAACATCAGTGTTTCCTAGAAGTGCTGCTTATTTTACTCTGGATATCAAGTGGCGACACAACACAGTGCCAGGATATTTATCATGCAGTTTACACACACACACACACACACACACACACACACACACACAGATATAGAATCACACGTATAATATTTCATATAAAACCTGTGATTAAAATAAAATCAAAAGTCATTAGATAAATAGAATAAATAAAATATTTTATATAAAAGCACAAGCAATAAAATATTTTAAACATATATTTTAAGAAATGTTGAAATAAAACATAAAAAATATGTAATAAACACAATTTAAAATTAAAAAAATTAATATAAAATAACATATATATATAAACATTTGGTTCATCATAAAGAGGAAGATGAGACACTGAAGACCTAAGACAGCTGAGCAGCTAGAAGCCTGTATTAGACAAGAATGGGACTACATTACTATTCCTAAACTTGAGCAGCTCGTCTCCTGAGTCCCCAGACGTTTGCAGACTGCTATTAAATGAAATCTCTGCTCATGTTGTTCTGCTGTGACGTCAGGTGTGTGTGTGTGTGTGTGTGTGTGTTGCAGAGCTTTGCTGAGAGCACCATGAATGAGTTGTTGGGATGGTACGGCTATGATTCAGTGGATCAGCAGGACTCACACAAACACACATCTGTTCTCAAAGGTACTCGCACACACACACACACACACACACACACACACACACACACACACACACACACACACACACGTCTGACTGTCATCTGTCCTCCAGAGAACTCTGTGCCAAAGCCACACTCCTCATCCTCATCTTCCTCATCAGAGGTGCTCAGAAGCGGTGAGAAGGCATCTCCAGTGTCTCCGTCTTCATCGTCACACTCTTCCTCGCCGCGTGTGAAGGAGCAGAGCATGAACGTCATCGTGCCGCTCATCAAACCTTCAGCCGGTGTGCAGCACACACACACACACACTCTCTGTGAAACAGGTGAGTAGTGTAACAGTGATAGTGACGTGTGTCTGTGTCCAGCGGAGGACATCCAGAGCGAGCCGATCGTCTGCGTCTGGTGTCAGAAGGAGGGCATGAAGCGCTATTCTCTGCTCATGGGCTCCGAGCTCAAGAGCTTCTGCAGTGAGAAGTGTTTCGCTGCGTGTCGACGCGCCTTCTTCAAACACAACAAGGTGAAGAGCCTCAGAACACACAGCTGAGGAATTAGGAGGGGAAATCTGAGTCCAAAAGTCATGGCAACTACTGTTATCTTAATATTTCAATAATTAATCAATTATTTCACATGACACACATGTAAATATATATATATATTTAGTATTAAGTATTTTATTGGCAAAAATGTTATGTTTTAAAATAAAACTTTCAAAGTAGATTATTTTATTTCAGGATATTTAAATATATACACATATATATATATATATATATATATATATATATATATATATATATATATATATATATATATATATATAAATTTTTTTTTTTTTTTTTTTTTTTTTAGTTTATTTCATTTATATTTAAATCGACACACAAACACTCACTCACACGCCCTCACTCACACACACTCTCACACTCACACACTCTCTCACTCACACACACTCTCACACTCACACACTCTCTCACTCACACACACTCTCACACTCACACACTCTCTCACTCACACACACTCTCACACTCACACACTCTCTCACTCACACACACTCTCACACTCACACACTCTCTCACACTCACACACTCTCTCACTCACACACACTCTCACACTCACACACTCTCACTCACACACTCTCTCACTCACACACACTCTCACACTCACACACTCTCACACTCACACACTCTCTCACTCACACACACTCTCACACTCACACACTCTCACTCACACACACTCTCACTCACACACACACACTCTCACTCACACACACTCTCACACTCACACACACACTCTCTCTCACACACTCTCACTCACACACACTCTCTCACTCACACACTCTCACTCACACACACACACACTCTCACTCACACACACACTCTCTCTCACACACTCTCTCATTCACACACACACTCTCTCTCTCTCACACACTCTCATTCACACACACACTCTCTCTCTCACTCACACACACACTCTCACTCACAGACACTCTCACACTCACACACACACTCTCTCTCACACACTCTCACTCACACACTCTCACTCACACACACACACTCTCACTCACACACACACTCTCTCTCACACACTCTCTCATTCACACACACACTCTCACTCACACACACTCTCACACTCACACACACACTCTCTCTCACACACTCTCACTCACACACACTCTCTCACTCACACACTCTCACTCACACACACACACTCTCACTCACACACACACTCTCTCTCACACACTCTCTCACTCACACACACTCTCTCTCACACACTCTCACTCACACACACTCTCTCACTCACACACACACACCCTCACTCACACACACTCTCTCTCACACACTCTCACTCACACACACACACTCTCACTCACACACACACTCTCTCTCACACACTCTCTCATTCACACACACACTCTCTCTCACACTCACACACTCTCACTCACACACACTCTCTCTCACACACTCTCACTCACACACACTCTCTCACTCACACACTCTCACTCACACACACACACTCTCTCACACACACACTCTCTCTCACACACTCTCTCATTCACACACACACTCTCTCTCACACTCACACACTCTCACTCACACACACTCTCTCTCACACACTCTCACTCACACACACTCTCACACTCACACACACACTCTCTCTCACACACTCTCACTCACACACACTCTCTCTCACTAGGGGTGGGCGATATCTCGATATTTAAAATATATCGAGATATTTTTTAAACACGATATGGATTTTGACATATCGTATATATCGATATATTGTTTATATTCTGATTCCGCCACTTTGCTTGTTTGCCTTCCCTGTGCTGTGCTCGCCCCCGCTCGCTCGCCCCCCGCCTCCTTGCTTTTGTCCCCTCTCACCTCGCGTGTAGAGAACTAGTCAAAAAAAAAAAAAAAAAAGACAACTGGCTCCATTATATGGAGATACTTCAGTTTTAAGGCGTAGGGCGAACGGCAGGCAGATGTCTACTGTAGGGCCCAATGAAACGCGGACGGAATCGCGGAATCCAGTCATAAAAATGGAATTTACAGTTTAACGCGGAATGTCACGGAATTGGTCAAATTTTAAATGAATTAATCAAAAGTCGGTCATGCACTTACATCAAATCGCGAAATGGACTAATATCTGCAAATATTAACCCGGAAAAGTCTATTTAAATATGAATCCTGCATGTTCTGCGTGTCTGTGTCAACGAATTGAGCAGAAGCGCGTCTTCATTCATTAAACACGGAAACTCGCATAACGCTCGCGCTGATTTCATTGTCTTTCCTCTCTCTAAATAATGACGTGAACACATGAGGAACATCTCCAGAACTGCACTGAGAGTCACTTCATGAGCATCTGACCGTTTGATTTGAGTAAGACTAGCTCATATCACATCATAGACTGTGGTATCACATACACGGAACTGTAAAGGTAAACCCGTCAAAATAAAAGTATTTGACAGAAATCTATTACTATTGTACAGCAGAATGTAGATAGCCCACTACTACTACTATTAAAATGAAACGAACATAATTTTATAAGGAATAATCACACAACATTTCTCCCATGTTTTATTTTTAATAGTAAATCCCCTTTGTTTACCAAAAAATAAAGTTTAATAATTAAAAGATAAATTAAATGGATGTTTTATGCCTTCATTTGATAATCAGAAAAATGTAAATACACAGAATTTCTGAAGGGAACATTTCACATAAGGCTATTTTAAGAATTGTTTTTAACTAATTAAGTTGTTTTTATGCATTTAAATAATTGCACATGCTAAAACACAGAATTAGGTAACAATAAAACATATGGTGAAGAAAAAAATAAAATGTTTCATAGGCCCCTTAACATGTAATATTTGCCATATTTGTTTTTGAAGTAGTTTTTTGTGGGTTATTTTTCCTGTAAAGATATCGAGATATATATCGTATATCGAGATATAGCAAAATATATCGAGATATATTTTTTGCTCCATATCGCCCAGCCCTATCTCTCACACACTCTCACTCACACACACTCTCACTCACACACTCTCACTCACACACACACAGTCTCACTCACACACTCTCACACTCACACACACACTCTCTCTCTCACACACTCACACTCTCACTCACACACTCTCACACTCACACACTCTCACTCACACACACACACACTCTCTCAGTCACACACTCTCACTCACACACACACACTCTCACTCTCACACACACTCTCACTTACACACACTCACACGCTCTCAATCACACATTCACACACTCTCACTCACACACTCTCACTCTCACACACTCTCACTCTCACACACTCTCACTCACACACTCTCACTCACACACACACACTCTCACTCTCACACACACTCTCACTTACACACACTCACACGCTCTCAATCACACATTCACACACTCTCACTCACACACTCTCACTCTCACACACTCTCACTCTCACACACTCTCACTCACACACTCTCACACTCACACACTCATACACACTCTCACACTCTCACTCACACACACTCTTACACTCACACACTCTCAATCACACACACTCTCACTCACTCACACACACACACACATATGAAGGCATCTCTTTACAGGCCGCTGTGTTTGTTCTTAACGAGCAGCACATTCCCACAACAGAGAGAAGAAACACACAGGATCATTTATCAGCCCAGAGTCACACACACACTGACGAGTCTGAGCCTGTCTGACAGAGAGAGAGAGAGAGAGAGAGAGGGGATTCATCT